>NC_083656.1:2739685-2794685 GCF_963576545.1 Limanda limanda | reverse complement strand
TAGTTGAACTTGAAAACAGCAAAAAAAGTCTTAATCCTCTTGGAACTAATTAAGGTCAAAAATATCTTGTGTTTGTGAAAAATGTTTCACAAATTGGTTGAACCTCACATTATTTGCGTGTGTGTATAAAAACTTTTGCAGATCTAGAAATATTGTGTTTGTGTGTAGTTAAAATTTGTGCGGGAGTATTTGAAGCAGCGAGATCTCACAAAGCATTTGTACAAAAAAAAGCATAAAATTATTAAAAGTTTCTAATATTACTAGAAACAACAAATATAGTTAATGGTATTTTTTATGTTTAATCTATTTGTCAAAGATCCTTTTTACTTATATTAAATTCAACCTGAATAACTCGTACATTTTTGTAGCTGTCTTTATCTGACTATACAATTTTAATATATAGAATCCTAAAATGAAAAAACATAAAATGTATAAAATAAACATTTTAAAGTTAAAAATAAAAACATAGAATTAAAAAATCACAATTGAAATGTATTGCAGTCGGTGCCACGTCTCACAGTTTGTTCCTGTTCCTGCTTCTGAGAACCAGTTATTACCGACTCTTTACAAACTTTACAAACAATCTTTAGTTATGAGTCAAACTGTCCCTTAAATTCAATCAACTTCCACCGGATCTCACACACTCATAATTATCAGTCTATGTACGTTTCATTTCTTTCATCAAGATCCACAAATTATTCTCTGAGAAATCAATGAATATTTAAAAATGAAACATCCGACCTCTGAATATTAAAGAAAGAGGAAACTTCCTGGATCCAAAGCAAACTTTCTCGACTCACATCACATCGTTCCGACAAGTTTCATAAATACCTGTTCAGTTGATTTAGTGAAATCTTTCTCACAAACACACAAACACACAAACACACAAACACACAAACACACAAACACACAAACTAACAGACAAAAGGAACAAACAGAACTGAACCTCGTCCTCCCTCTTACCTTCAGCTGAAGCTCCTCCACCGTCGCATCAAGAGAAATGAGAAGACACAAAGTTATGAGTGAATTTAAAGTCCTGAGCAGAGACAGAGACACAGACACACACACAGAGACACAGAGACACACACAGACACACACACAGACACACACACACAGAGACAGACAGAGACAGACAGAGACAGACAGAGACACAGACACACACACAGACACACACAGAGACACAGAGACAGAGACACAGAGACACACACAGACACACACAGACACACACACAGAGACACAGAGACACACACAGACACACACACAGACACACACACACAGACACACAGAGACAGACAGAGACAGAGACATACAGACACACAGAGACAGACACACAGACACACACAGAGACACACACAGAGACACAGACACAGAGACACACAGACAGACACACACAGAGGAACACAGACACACAGAGACAGACACACACACAGACACACACACAGACACACACAGAGACACACAGAGACACACACAGACACACACAGAGACACAGAGACACAGACACACAGACACACACACAGACACACAGAGACACACACGGACACACACAGAGACACAGACACACACACAGACACACAGAGACACAGAGACACAGACAGAGACACAGACACACAGACACAGACACACACAGAGACACACAGAGACAGACACAGACAGACACAGAGACAGAGACAGAGACAGAGACAGAGACAGAGACAGAGACAGACAGAGACAGACACAGACACACAGACAGACACAGAGACAGAGACAGAGACAGAGACAGACAGAGACAGACACAGACACACAGACAGACACAGACAGACACAGAGACAGAGACAGAGACAGACAGAGACAGACACAGACACACAGACAGACACAGACAGACACAGAGACAGAGACAGAGACAGACAGAGACAGACACAGACAGACACAGAGACAGAGACAGAGACAGAGACACACAGAGACAGACACAGACAGACACAGACACACAGACAGACACAGACACAGACAGACACAGAGACAGAGACAGAGACAGACAGAGACCAGTGGAGTGATCTGAAAGATGTGGGAACTGTTAATGAAGCAGTTGTTGACACGCGACTCTGACTGATCTGTCGACCTCGACTCTGCCCACGGTTTCCCCCCCGATGCCAACGACCTGATGCCAGTCTCACGCAACCTGCAGTGAAATGACTCAAGCGTCTGAGTCAGAAGAAGAAGAAGAAGAAGAAGAAGAAGAGGAGGAGGAAGAGGAGGAAGAGGAGGCTGCAGCTCGGCTCATTTATACCTGAGGTTCAATTCTCACACTCGTTTGTCTCAATGTGAGAATTTTGCAGAAACAAAGAAGAAATCATGATATTGATGAAGATCCTGAAACACGTGTTACAGTTTAATGATCAGGACACGAGCAGCAAAGTGACTGTGACTAAGACATGGATCCAAAGACAAGTCTTTGGGCCAGGGGTGGACCAAGGGGGTGGGGGGGGTGGGGGGGAATCCATCCCCTGTTCTTTATTATTATTGTAAACTGTGACATCTCCAGATGATGATGAAGTTTTGCGAGTCTCCTTTTGAGTGTAGTTTTTACTTTAAATCATCTTTATAGCGATTACAGTTTTTTTTCGATTGCCGTTTCTAAACCCAATCAAAGAGTTTTTCTCTGCAAGGGGGGGGGGGGGTGGGGGGGTTTACGATCTCCAGCCCCAGGCTCAGGTAGTGAAACCTGTACTGGTTTCAATGAGGGGAACTGAATTTTCTGCTTGTCTGATATTTGCTGAGCCTACAGTGGTATGCACACTCCTGTAGTAGCATGAAAACTGGGATGTGTTTTGTTTTGATTCTCAATGTTGACATGTTGACTGATTTGGGAATATGGAGAGAAATAAATTCTATTTTCATGCCTCTGCAGCATTCGTGTTGTGTAGAGTTTTGTGAATTTATTGTCTATTTGCACTTTCTCTGTGTACTTCACTTACAGGACTCTATTCACTGTGAACTGGAATTGCTAAAAGTGTTTTAGGTTAGCAGCAGCAGTGTGTAACTGGTTCAAACAGAATTAAGTCATGTGAAACGTGTGTGTTTCATATGGTAACAAAATATGGTTTTGACAAATTAGTGTAGTGTAGTTTTTACAAGAGTGTTTCATTTTGCAAAGGATCTGAGGTGTTCTGCTGATTGGGTGTGTGGTTGTGCCAATTGTGTTTAGTGTTTTCAAACACCGGGCCCTGTTTTGAAAATCGTGCTTAAAGGGACTCTTACCTTTGTTGCATTTTTACACTTTTTTTGGATAAGGTTAAGTTGGTATTAATAAGGTAATGACACTCTAAAATGCAAGACAGACCCACCAGGAGTAAAAACAAACAATTATTTCACTCTCGTAATATTTAGTGAAAACTTCAACCAATAAAATTCTTCGGACCGAAGGACCTTATTGGCCGACAGACCTGTCTGTTTGCTGCATGGACATGCAGGTTTTCCGTCTGCTTCTTGTGGCGCATTCGGGCCCGCGTCATCAAGGCATGTGAATGTAAATGTATATAACTTACCGAATCCATTGCTTTGGTAAACAAAAACTCACGTGCGTGCGCGGAGGCAGTAGGTTGTAAGTCTGCTTGTAAATAAAGTTTCTTCAAAAAAACACCGCGGATGGGAACGAGGGGGTGGGGCATTGGAGGAAGGCGGGATGATTTGAATGTGCTGTAATTCTCAAATGCAACAAAGGTGAGAGTCCCTTTAAGCAATCGAGAAAAACTGTAACTCGTGTTGATGTTTCTCATCAGGGATGGATTACTACTATGACGACGGCTTTTTGAACGACTCGTTCCTGAACTCCAGTGACAACTCGAGTAACTACGACGACTCGTTCTTCTGCGACGCCGACGAGTCCACCATCAAAATGTTCCAGACCTGCTTCTTCTGCCTCATCTTCCTGCTGGGCATGCTGGGAAACTGCCTGGTCATCGCCACCTTCGCCCTCTACCGCCGCCTGCGTCTTCGCTCCTTGACGGACGTGTTCCTGTTGCACCTGGCGCTGGCCGACCTCCTGCTGCTCCTCACGCTCCCCCTGCAGGCGGTGGACACTCACCGCGGGTGGATCTTCTCCGTCTCGCTCTGCAAGGCCACGCGAGCCTGCTACGCCGTCAACACCTACAGCGGCCTGCTGCTGCTGGCGTGCATCAGCGTGGACCGCTACCTGGTGGTGGCGCGGGCGCAGGACGTGCTCCGGCTGCGCAGTCGGATTCTGAGAGGAGGCAAGATGGCGGCTCTGGGTGTGTGGGTGGTCGCCGTTCTCCTCAGTCTACCTGAGATCCTCTTCTCCGACGTGACCGAGCTCGGCCCTGAGGACTCGGTGCCATTCTACTGCGGCATTCTAACGAGCGGGAAGGTCAAGATGGCCGCCAACGGAGCCATCATCGGCGTCTTCTGCGTGTCCCTGCTGGTGATGGTGGCGTGCTACTCTGTGATCGCCTGCGTGCTGTGGGAAGGGAACCGCCTTCGCCGAGGGAAGCAGTGGCAGCGGCAGCGCACCCTGAAGCTGATGGTGGCGCTGGTGCTGGTGTTCCTGCTCTTCCAGCTGCCCTACACCGTGGTGCTGTCCCAGAAGATAGCGGCGCCGGAATGCGGCCTTCATCTGCCGGAGTACGTCACCTGCACCTTGGCCTACGCCCGCTGCTGCCTCAACCCCGTCCTGTACGCCCTGGTGGGCGTTCGCTTCCGCGGGGACGTGCTGAGGCTGCTCCGTGACTCAGGATGCCTGCGTGGCCTCTACGTGGCGCCGCAGGCGTTGACCTCCACCTCGCCCTCGTCCCCTGCTCTCACCGCTCCTTCAGTTTCCTCCCCGACGCCGCATGAACGCTTCTCCAGCAACGAGATTCCCTCCAAGTTCCTGTTCCCAGGAAACAAATGATGTTCAGCGACGTGGACGCTGCACTGGTCACATGATCACCTGCAGAAAACATGAAGTACAGTTACAGTACATGAAGATCAAAGAGCTGGAGGATGAAAACAAACCATCATCGTCACGGTGATTCAGAGGATTCCAGAGGAACCGAGAACTGAAACTGTATTCTCATACTGCAGGTGGCAGCAGTGAGTCATGCTTCATATTCAGGAGACGTTTGATCATCAAATTCTGTGTATGTGTGTTTGTGTTTGTGTGTGTGTGTGTGTGTGTGTGTGTGTGCGCTTGTGAATGTGTGTGTGTGTGTGTGTGTGTGTTTAATCATCATCTATCTCAACCCAAACTTTGACCTGAATAAATGAAATGATCACATTTATATTAGAATGTAAGGACGATGCAGGTTACACACACACACACACACACACACACACACACACACACACACACACACACACACACACACACACACACACACACAGATAGACTAAGTTTAGTTATGTAGGCTAATCATCAAAAAGTTGAATTAAATCTTGTTTGTCCTGATGCATATTTTTTCAGTTTTTTTGCTTCTGTTATGAACCTTTTCCATATTTTCCTTATTTTCTTCAATTTTTATGATAAATAAAACAGATAAACATGAAATGTCTCCTCTGAGTAATTTTTAATTCTTCTCCTTATTTGTTTGAAGGAAACACATTTTACATTTGACATCTTGGTCGAAGGCAACTTTTTAGATTTCAAGGAAAATGTGCAGAGCACTGTAATGTAATGTTTTTACCACCAGATGTCGCCCTGTTAACTAGAAGAAAACAGTTTATGACCAGATGGAAGTTTGTTTTATTGTTGTGACATAAACAACAGGAAACAAACTTTATTTAATTAACCTTTGAATAAAGTGAGTGACAGTTAAACACAATGTTTAAAGTTCCTCAGCTGATGAGTCACTTCATCACCTGACATCAGGTCTCAGGTCATGTGACCAGGTGTGACCAGGCGTGACCAGGTCTCAGGTCATGTGACCAGGCGTGACCAGGTCTCAGGTCATGTGACCAGGTGTGACCAGGCGTGACCAGGTCTCAGGTCATGTGACCAGGTGTGACCAGGCGTGACCAGGTCTCAGTGTGACTCATCACTTATTAACCAGCTGCTTCCAGTCACAGCCACTCACACAGTTTTTGTGAGTCACACAGTTACATCACAACTGGGTTTGTGTGGATGTGAGTCTGTGAAGGTGTGAACGAGGTTGTGATCGTAGACATGAGCTTGTTTTATAACATAACTTCATGCCACCGGCCACCAGGGGGCAGTCAGGGTGTTTGGCTTCACTTTAGGGAGCTGCCATATTGTTACACACAACACGTATGTTGTCCAGAACATTCAGGCGAGGGGCGGAGCCTGTAGTGGAGCAGGAGGCGGGACATGACGTCACATGTTAGAAAGCTCATCGACACGCCCACCACGCACGGTGCAGCCTGAACCTGGAGGCTCTAGGACCCAGGTTGCCTCCGCCTGCCCCTGCTGAAGTGAAGCCTCCAGTCTCTCTCAGAGTCTCTGAGGCTGAGCTGCGTCCTGCTGGAGCTCGGCCGCTTCTTTATTGATTTCCTGTGAACATGGAGATGAAGGATCCTCAGACTCCCAGCATGCACCTGCACACGGACGACCTCCACAGAGGAACCTGCAGCTGAGAGATCTGCAGTTTCCTCCACAGCTTTTGTTTTTTACTTTGCTTCACCTGTGCAGACAGAAGCAGGAGAGGAGACACTTCTTTTCATTGCTCTTCTTTCCTCGTTGCAGCCTCCCCCCCCTCTCAGCTGTCACCCGGTCCGTCACTCCTCAGGATATCCCCTTTCCCTGATTCTAGGATTTCATAAAGCACCGGGCTGCGGGTCTTGTCTCCGAGCTGAGCTTCATGTCTGCTGGACAACATGGACACAAGGACACATGGACACAAGGAAGGACCACAGAGCCTCTAACTGAACTTTAAACAACAGGAAGCAGCCTGTTTATTTATTTATAGATGCTCCAACACTTTGTTTGAGAGCAGGTTTTTGTGCATGTGCGCGTGTTTCCCTGCACCTGTTGGATCTTCAGTCATGGGCAACGCAGCAGGAAGCATGGAGGTTCCTCTCCAGAAGGAAGGGAAGCCGGCCTCGGGCCCTCAGGGATCCACGGGAACCCAGAAGCAAAGTGCAGGGCTGAAGCTCCAGATGCCTCCTGAGGACGAGCTGGAGGAGCGGTTCAGTGCAGTGCTGGTGAGAGGAGGAGGAGGAGGAGTATTATTATGAGGAAGAGGAGGAGGAGGAGGAGGAGGGTGATGATGATGATGAGGATGATACTGATGATGAAGAGTATTATTATGAGGAGGAGGAGGAAGAGGAAGTGGGTGGTGATGAGGAGGAGGAGCTGGAGGAGCGGTTCAGTGCAGTGCTGGTGAGAGGAGGAGGAGGAGGAGGAGGATTCTGATGATGAAGAGTATTATTATGAGGAGGAGTAGGAGGAAGAGGAAGAGGGTGGTGATGAGGAGGAGGAGGAGGAGGATTCTGATGATGAAGAGTATTATTATGAGGAGGAGGAGGAGTGTGGTGAGAATGATGATGGTGATGATGAGGAGGAGGGTGATGAGAATGATGAGGATGATACTGATGATGAGGAGTATTATTACGAGGAGGAGGAGGGTGATGAGGATGATACTGATGATGAAGAGTATTATTATGAGGAGGAGGAGGGTGGTGAGGAGGAGGATGATGATGCTGAAGAGTATTATTATGAGGAGGAGGAGGAAGAGGATTCTGATGATGAAGAGTATTATTATGAGGAGGAGGAGGAATAGGGAGGTGATGATGAGGAGGAGGAAGAGGAGGGTGCATGAGAATGATGATGATGATGAGAATGATGATGATAGTGGTGTTGATGGTGATGAGGAGGAGGAGGATGATACTGATGATGAAGAGTATTATTATGAGGAGGAGGAAGAAGATGAGGGTGATGATTGTGATTAGGATCATGTTACTGATACTGTTGATGATGAGGGGCATGAAGATGATGATGATGCTGATGATGATGAGGATGATGATGATGTTGATACTGAGGATGAGGGGGATGATGATGATGATGATGATGATGATGATGATACTGATAATGAAGATTATGATTATGAGGAGGAGGAGGAGGAGGAAGATGAGGGTGATGATTGTGATTAGGATAATGTTACTGATACTGTTGATGAGGATGATGGTGGCGATGATGATACTGATACTGATATTGATACTGATGATGATGAGGGGGATGAAGATGATGGTGATGATGATTGTGATGTTGGTGACTTTCACAAAGAAGAAAAAAGACACCGGAGACAGAAACAGCACAAAGAAGCAAAGAATTCAGAAAATGTAGAAGTGTGCACGTTGCTGTGGCCGAGCTTATGGCGGTGCCAGGTACACAAAGCCACTGTGGAAAGACACATAAGAGCTCCTTTATTCTGAGGCTTACTGCAGCATTAGGCTCAGAGCGGCCGCTCGCTGCAGCAGGCGAAGTCAGACCTGTTTACCTTCTAACAGCAGCTGAGCACCAACTGGTTCTGCAGCTTGAAATGACAGAAACTCTCTCAGATTCCATAGTTTTACTCGTCAGAGAAGAGCAGCAGCAGTGTGTGGACACTTGACTTTGTGTAGGATCCTTTGGCTCAAAATGCAAAATCACTATCCACACAAAACAAGTCCTTCAAGAGAAACCTGAGGGAAGAAAGATCAGCTCCAATTGTTCCAACTTTAATCGTTGAGATTAAACACAAAGTCGTTGACGTGAGGTCGCGAAAGCCAATCAGTGCTGAGACTGAAACTCAGGAGAACTGGGAAATATTCTCAGGTTGTGTTGCTAGATAATTCAACAGGAAAGAACTCGCCTTAGCTGTGTACGCACCAAAAGAACGTTGTGTAAACGTGAAGTTGTATTAAAATTAGGGCTGGGCAAGTTAACTTGTTTCAATGGAGTTAACTCAAGTGATGAGTTAACTCGATTAATTATTTTATCTCGCATTAACTCAGGTTTGATTATTTATTGTTTTATTGTGAAAGTCAGGCTTTTATTTTGTGAAAGTCTGTTGCTGACTGCTGCAGAACAGGAAAAAAGAAAATAATTGGCGGATAAACAATCGAGTTAAATCATCACTTGAGTTAACTTGCCCAGCCCTAATTAAAATGTTATGAGCTATACTGCAGCCAGCCACCAGGGGGAGATTAACACGCTTAGGCTTCAGTATGGGGAGCTGACATGTCATCGATCTTTGTTCACTGAGGTTTCATTGTAAACTAAACCATCTCCACGTTCTTCGATGACCAGCGTTCCTCGATGTTAACTCGATTTCCTCCTGGTGTCTTCCTGCACTGAGCGTCTGTTTGTCCCCTGAGGACAGAGACCGACGTGTCCTCAGCTCACAGACACGTTCACTATGCCACCGGACCACTTGCTGTCGGAGGAACCACATTCCTTCATCAGCCGCCTGCAGGAGAAGATGATGAGTGAGGTGATAGAGGAGCTGATCAGTGAGTCAGCTCCTCCTGCAGGGGGACGGAGATCCTGAGGGACGAGTGTCCTGCAGGGGGACAGAGATCCTGAGGGACGAGCATCCTGCAGGGGGACGGAGATCCTGATGGACGAGCGTCCTGCAGGGGGACAGAGATCCTGAGGGACGAGCATCCTGCAGGGGGACAGAGATCCTGAGGGACGAGTGTCCTGCAGGGGGACAGAGATCCTGAGGGACGAGTGTCCTGCAGGGGGACGGAGATCAGGTCCTGAGGGACGAGCGTCCTGCAGAGGGACAGAGATCCTGAGGGACGAGCGTCCTGCAGAGGGACAGAGATCCTGAGGGACGAGCGTCCTGCAGGGGGACGGAGATCCTGAGGGACCAGCGTCCTGCAGGGGGACAGAGATCCTGAGGGACCAGCGTCCTGCAGGGGGACAGAGATCGGGTCCTGATGGACCAGCGTCCTGCAGGAGGACAGAGATCAGGTCCTGAGGGACGAGCGTCCTGCAGGGGGACAGAGATCAGGTCCTGATGGACGAGCGTCCTGCAGAGGGACAGAGATCAGTCCTGATGGACGAGCGTCCTGCAGGGGGACAGAGATCAGGTCCTGATGGACGAGCGTCCTGCAGGGGGACAGAGATCGGGTCCTGATGGACGAGCGTCCTGCAGGGGGACAGAGATCAGGTCCTGATGGACCAGCGTCCTGCAGGGAGACAGAGATCAGGTCCTGAGGGACGAGCGTCCTGCAGGGGGACAGAGATCCTGATGGACGAGTGTCCTGCAGGGGGACGGAGATCCTGATGGACGAGCGTCCTGCAGGGGGACGGAGATCCTGAGGGACGAGCGTCCTGCAGAGGGACAGAGATCAGTCCTGATGGACGAGCGTCTCCTCTGCTCAGATGATGTTTTCTCTGTCAGAGACGAAGCTCCTCAGCTGATCTCTGTCCCCCTGCAGGACGCTTGTCCATCAGGACCTGATCTCTGTGTTTAGAGAAGATCATTGAAGTGACTCCGACTTCTGCAGTGAATCAGTGAAACTATGAGGTTTGACAAATCTAAATTTCAAGACCATATTTTGAATTTGCGATAAATCTGTGTAAATATCACAGTTGTGTCGTTGATCTAAAGAAAGAATCTCACCCACACACTATGAACCAGGCGTCGCTCTGCAGCGTTTTGCTGCTTTAAAAGCAGATTTGCTGCATCACTGTTTGTGGGACACCAAATATAGATCCACCCCCCCCCCAACCACCACTACCACCTCCCTCTCTCTCTCACCCCTCCCCTCATCCACCCACCCCCACATCTTCTGCTGATGAAGCAAATCTCCTGAGTTCAGTGCAGGAGAGACTGTGTCTGCATACAAAGGAGGAGTGTGTGTGTGTGTGTGTGTGTGTGTGTGTGTGTGTGTGTGTGTGTGTGTGTGTGTGTGTGTGTGTGTGTGTGTGTGTGTGTGTGTGTGTGTGTGTGTGTGTGTGTGTGTGTGTGTGTGTGTGTGTGTGTGTGTGTGTGTGTGTGCACGGCAGTTTGCATGTGAACACTCAGTATTTGTGTGTGAGATAAATAAGCAAATCCAAACCGGGGGGGGTGGGGGGGGTTGGAAAGTTTCCTCTGATGCTTCCTTCATGTGACGATTCTCTGCAGCTTCGTCAAACTGAAGTCGAATCCGAAGCACAAACAGAAACGTGCACGTTGGGGGGTCTAATGCACGTGCACACTTTTCCTCCTCCAGTGTTTTACATAACACTTTGCATATTTGCATATTTCCCAGCAGGCATTGCAGCAGTGGGTGGATCGTAAATGTACATCTGTGGGTTTGTGAAGTGAGTTTGCAGGAAAAAGTAGGAGTCACTATGTATTTCTTAAGGCTGTTGCTCGTTCTGATATTACATCTTTTTAAATTCTGATATATTGTCCGAGATATATATATATAAATATGTCACTATAGTTATTCGCACGATGTAATTTTCCAACCCTTATGTAAAAGACATGTAAATGAGGGTTAAACTCACGGGAGAGTTGGGGCTAAACAACCAGAGAAAAACAAATCCTGGAAGAATCTGTGGTTAAACATTAGCTTAAATGTAAATGATGTTTGTCAGTCAGGCTTAAATAAACTAATGAACCTACGAGACCTTCATCATCATCATCATCCAGTTTCGTTGTTTCCCTCTTTTCAGTTTCCAGTCGTCCGAATGAAAGCAGCTCTTATTGATCCAGCGGCTCCGTTGGTCAGAGCTGATTTATCCGATTCACATGTGGAGCAGAGCAGCATCGATTCATTCTGCTGTTCGCTCTGTTTCCTGCACGACACTGGAGTGAGCCCGGCCTCGGCTTCACACCAGAGAGGAGAAGGTTCAGCAGCTGCTTCCTCTGTTCATAGAGTCACTTTAACAACGATGACACCATCACACAGTAGGAGAAGGAAACTGAAATGTAGACAAGTGTCTCATCTGAGGCCGGAGGTGAAACAACACGAGACCCGAGGAGGACGTGAAGCTTCTCAGCAGCTGAGTGTGTGTCTGCGGTCGAGAGGCCCGGCATCGTGTGTGTTATTAATAGTACAGCTGATGTGTGTGTGTGTGTGTGTGTGTGTCACTGTGCTGGAATGTGTTTAATAATGGGACACCAGTGGATTATCGGCTGTGACGTCAGTGGTGTGTGTGTGTGTGTGTGTGTGTGTTTGTCTGTATAAACTAAGTTGTCGTCCACATAAACAGTTGAAGAGAAACCAGTTTGTCTCTGGATCGTGTTCTTCTGAACAAATCGTGACATTACAGGAGACTTACGATGTGATTCAGTGTTTCTTTCCTCTACTGGAACTAAAAGGTTTTTTGTGAAAGTTCTGCAAAGTTAAAAAAGCCCAAAGTCCGAAGCACCAGAATTAATATATCACCCGTGGAGCAGCTAGCGTGTCACCGGAGCCACGTTTCCTACACGTGAGAACTGAAAATCACGTTAGCAGAGCTGCGTGACTCCAAACCTGGATTTGGAAATGACATCCATCCATCATCAGTGTTTGTTTGAGCAGCTTCACACTTGATCAGGAAGAAGAATCTGTTTCAGCTTCTGTTTCTTTCTCTTCTTCCAGAACACGATGAACCTGCCTCCGGACAAAGTGAAGATCCTCAGTCAGTACGACAACGAGAAGAAGTGGGATCTGATCTGTGACCAGGTGGGTTCTCAACAACTGTCCTGAACTGAATTCAATTAAAGCAACACGATGTAACTTTAACTGCAGCGGTATTACCCATGATCCTCTGCTTCCTGAACCTGAAGAGCTGCTTCTGTAACTAATCCTCCAAACTCTGTTTATTCTTCAATTCTTCATATTTTTAAACGTTTCCTGCTGAATATTGGAGATAAACCCTGGTTTTTAATAACTTCAGTCTTTTTAACTGATCTACAGTTCAACATTCTCCATATTCACAGTCACTGAACCAACGAACTATATCGATATCAGGTTGATTTAAGTTAAAACAGCTGCAGAAGTTTGAATATAGATTCAAAACCAGTGTAGGTCGATCGATACAGCGTCACAGTTTAATACTAAACATCCCGACACTCACATACACACACGAGGAAGCTCATCAATAATGCACGTCACCATAGCAACCACAGGTAGGTCCATAACAAGATGGAGAGTGACAGAGGGAAACATCCCAGTGGCTCATTCAGAGAATTATCATCAAACCAAATATAAACCAGAAGAAATCCCACTGGGATCTTTAAGATATTTCACAGTTTAATTTAAAAACCTGATGAAATTGATGTTTTGAAACGAGCTTCAGCTCAGATAAGAAGATAAAACCCACAGGAGACGCTGTGTCATCAAACCCCAGCAACTGTGTGTGTGTGTCTGTGTGTCTGTGTGTGTGCAGGAGCGCTTCCAGGTGAAGAACCCCCCGTCTGCGTACCTGGACAAGCTGAAGAGTTTCCTGGATCATGGAGGCGTCGGTCGAAAGGTAAGAACCTGTTGCTAAATATGGTAATGCACTGTGATGTCACTTCCTGAAATCTATATATATCTTTTCATTATGTATAAGTCACACTAATAAAGACATTTTTTAATTCATTGACCTTTAACCTCCACACGTGTTTCTGTCAGTTTAAGAGACGAGTCCAGGAATCCACGCAGATCCTCAGAGAGCTGGAGATTTCCCTCAGGACCAATCACATCGGGTGAGTCTTCATCACATGCTTCTGTGTGAGTCTTCATCACATTCTTCTGTGTGAGTCTTCATCACATTCTCCTGTGTGAGTCTTCATCACATTCTTCTGTGTGAGTCTTCATCACATGCTTCTGTGTGAGTCTTCATCACATTCTTCTGTGTGAGTCTTCATCACATTCTCCTGTGTGAGTCTTCACCACATTCTTCTGTGTGAGTCTTCATCACATGCTTCTGTGTGAGTCTTCATCACATTCTCCTGTGTGAGTCTTCATCACATTCTTCTGTGTGAGTCTTCATCACATGCTTCTGTGTGAGTCTTCATCACATTCTCCTGTGTGAGTCTTCATCACATTCTTCTGTGTGAGTCTTCATCACATGCTTCTGTGTGAGTCTTCATCACATTCTCCTGTGTGAGTCTTCATCACATTCTTCTGTGTGAGTCTTCATCACATTCTCCTGTGTGAGTCTTCATCACATGCTTCTGTGTGAGTCTTCATCACATTCTTCTGTGTGAGTCTTCATCACATGCTTCTGTGTGAGTCTTCATCACATTCTCCTGTGTGAGTCTTCATCACATTCTCCTGTGTGAGTCTTCATCACATTCTTCTGTGTGAGTCTTCATCACATTCGTCTGGGTGAGTCTTCATCACATTCGTCTGGGTGAGTCTTCATCACATGCTTCTGTGTGAGTCTTCATCACATGCTTCTGTGTGAGTCTTCATCACATGCTTCTGTGTGAGTCTTCATCACATTCTTCTGTGTGAGTCTTCATCACATTCTTCTGTGTGAGTTCATCACATTCTTCTGTGTGAGTCTTCATCACATTCTTCTGTGTGAGTCTTCATCACATGCTTCTGTGTGAGTCTTCATCACATTCGTCTGTGTGAGTCTTCATCACATGCTCCTGTGTGAGTCTTCATCACATTCTCCTGTGTGAGTCTTCATCACATGCTTCTGTGTGAGTCTTCATCACATGCTTCTGTGTGAGTCTTCATCACATTCTTCTGTGTGAGTCTTCATCACATTCTTCTGTGTGAGTCTTCATCACATGCTTCTGTGTGAGTCTTCATCACATTCTCCTGTGTGAGTCTTCATCACATGCTTCTGTGTGAGTCTTCATCACATTCTCCTGTGTGAGTCTTCATCACATGCTTCTGTGTGAGTCTTCATCACATGCTTCTGGGTGAGTCTTCATCACATGCTTCTGTGTGAGTCTTCATCACATTCTTCTGTGTGAGTCTTCATCACATTCTTCTGTGTGAGTCTTCATCACATTCTCCTGTGTGAGTCTTCATCACATTCTTCTGTGTGAGTCTTCATCACATTCTTCTGTGTGAGTCTTCATCACATGCTCCTGTGTGAGTCTTCATCACATTCTCCTGTGTGAGTCTTCATCACATTCTTCTGTGTGAGTCTTCATCACATTCTTCTGTGTGAGTCTTCATCACATGCTTCTGTGTGAGTCTTCACCACATTCTTCTGTGTGAGTCTTCATCACATTCTTCTGTGTGAGTCTTCATCACATTCTCCTGTGTGAGTCTTCATCACATGCTTCTGTGTGAGTCTTCATCACATTCTTCTGTGTGAGTCTTCATCACATGCTTCTGTGTGAGTCTTCATCACATTCTTCTGTGTCAGTCTTCATCACATTCCTCTGTGTGAGTCTTCATCACATGCTTCTGTGTGAGTCTTCATCACATTCGTCTGTGTGAGTCCTCATCACATTCTTCTGTGTGAGTCTTCATCACATTCTTCTGTGTGAGTCTTCATCACATTCTTCTGTGTGAGTCTTCATCACATGCTTCTGTGTGAGTCTTCATCACATTCTTCTGTGTCAGTCTTCATCACATGCTTCTGTGTGAGTCTTCATCACATGCTTCTGTGTGAGTCTTCATCACATTCTCCTCTGTGAGTCTTCATCACATGCTCCTGTGTGAGTCTTCATCACATTCTTCTGTGTGATTCTTCATCACATGCTTCTGTGTGAGTCTTCATCACATGCTTCTGTGTGAGTCTTCATCACATTCTTCTGTGTGATTCTTCATCACATGCTTCTGTGTGAGTCTTCATCACATGCTTCTGTGTGAGTCTTCATCACATTCTTCTGTGTGGAACAAAATCATTTAGATGTTAAATGAAAGATTAAATCATATAAAGCCAAAACCTTGAAAACTATTAACCCAAATCAGGTGATGCTGAGTTTCTCTATTAAAATGATTTCATTTCATTTATCATTTATATGATGAAAAATCTGACTATATTTTTTGTTGACTTTGACCTCTGACCTTTGACCGATCAGCTCCAAAAGTTAATCATCTGGAGATAAACTCAAAGGCCATATTCACAACGTCTTTGGTGAATATTTCTCTATGGATTGTTGAGTTATTATGTACAGACACACACACATATTTAGTTTAGTTTAAGTTTATTGTGTTTCCTCTTGCCAGCTGGGCTCAGGAGTTCCTGAACGAGGAGAACCGTGGCCTGGACGTCCTGGTGGATTATCTGTCTCACGCTCACAGCGCTGTCACGTAGGTATCGTCTCATTTACTGCGACTGTCGTATATATCTGCATCATCCCGGCGTCAAATAAATAACAACGATACTTCCATTTATTTTTGTAATGAGTAACCTCTGACTCCTCTGTGACTCTTCTTCTCAGGTTGGACGCAGACTGTTTGGACGGCGGCTCTCTGCCCTCGGATAGAAACAAAAGTTTGGAGAGGTCGGTGGAGGACGTGAGCAGAAGTGCCAGCAGCTCTCCGTCCCACAGCTCGACCAAAACCAGCAAAACCTTCACTGCCAGGTGAGGAGGAGGGACAGGGTCAGGGACGAGGGGGCGTGTCCCTGTTCATGATCCACACCAGAAGGCCGTGTTGTTGACGTGTCTTCAGACATGTCCTCATCTTTCTGATCGGCAGCTACATTCCTCCTCACAGAGTGTGAATGTGAGAAATGTGTCAAACACACTCAAACCTGTTATTAGATAAACGACAGCGCCCAGTTTGTCGAATCGCTCCCTCTGCACCACAGCAGGTTTGACAGAGGAACCATGACCTGTTGTTATCTCTATATAAATGTACGTGTGTAGAAGTGCAGCTGACGACAGCTCAGGTAACCACAGCGTCTCTCACCTGCAGATTCAACTCTCTCCAAAACAGGAAGGTGGTGAGGAACTCCCGGGTCGTGAGCCAGAAAGACGACGTTCACCTCTGCATCATGTGTTTACGTGCCATCATGAACTATCAGGTATTTGAAACCAGCCAATCAGAACGCAGCAAAGTTTCTCAACCTGTGTGACAGGAAGGTTCAGAGGCTGATTTCTGCCAGAGAGAGAAAAAACAAAAAGTTACAAGTTTTACGTGTCTGAAATGATGTTTTTGGTGTGTTTGTGTGTGTGTGTGTGTGTGTGTGTGTGTGTGTGTGTGTGTGTGTGTGTGTCTGTGTGTGTCAGTCTGGGTTCAACCTGGTGATGAAACATCCCAGCTGTGTCAATGAGGTCACACTGAGCCTCAACAACAGGAACCCACGGTAAATAAACCCAACACTTGTAAGTGAATGAATTCAAACACAGAGAATGAATAATGAAGACGAGTGCTCCTCAGGACGAAGGCTCTGGTGCTGGAGCTGCTCGCCGCCGTGTGTCTGGTCAGAGGAGGTCATGACATCATCCTCTCGGCCTTCGACAACTTCCAAGAGGTACGAGGATCAAAGACACTTGATTAAATCATTTTCAAATGATATTAATGTGACCAGAGATTCAACAGCAGCTTCTAACAGAAACATGTACAGTTTATTATTCATGATGTGGACCTGCTCAGCGTCTCAGGCATCAGCAGGGACGACTCACTTTGAAACTGCTCTTATTCTTATCACAGAGGTGGTGTAGCAGACACATACCAGGGTTTAGAGCAGGATAACAGGGGAACCCCAGACCTTCCTCCTCCTCCTCCTCCTCCGTCAGCTGCTGCGTGCAGTTGTTCCACCTCCAGATAGAAGCGTCTGACGAGGCGTGAATATGTGGAACACTTGTCGTGTGGCCTTTGACCTCCCTCTCATCTTTGCCTCAGGAAGAAGCAACTGTCTGCAGCCTGTCGCCTCCTGATGCGACAGAAACAACCTGAACTTAGAGTTTCTATATTTAGTTCACGTCAGAGAAGCTTCGTCTGATCCTGACTGAGACAAAAACCTTTTAGATACCAAACTCTTCAATGCGTAAACTAAATTATGTCCGATTCTTTGCTGAAACACATTAATGTTGTTATTTAAAACACAGTGATTATGACATTCATTAAATAAATCTACATTAAAAGGTTGAACATGGCTCATTGCGCCACCTAGTGGTTCCAACCTGCTTGGACCTTCAGGACCGACAGTTTGGAACGTTTCTATGTCATCGAGAAATTTTTATCTTCGAGTTAGTTTCAGATAAGACCATGAAATAATGTAAAACTGATTAAGAAAGCTATAATTTTCAGTATTTTATATATCTGTACATCACAAGGGACTTAATGAAATACTTTAACAGCTGTTGTTCTGCTTCAGAGGTCATTTTAAAGATCTGTGAGCTGATGGTGTTAAAGCAGTTTTAAGGTTTGAACGTTGAACCGTCACTTGACGTCTGTAAAGATTCTTCTTCTAATAAAGTGAGAAACAGGAAGATAATCGTGAGTCAAATTAAACCGCTCGGTTTGTAGGAACCACTTCGTCTGGCAGCTTCCTCCGGTCGTCTGGTGATCAGAGCAGCTTCAGCTCCCACAGCCGGACTCCAGTGTCACAGCCGGGGGTCCCACAGCCGAGAGGAGTGGGCGAGAGACACAGGGAGACAGTGGGGAGCGATGGAGAGAGAGAGAGAGAGAGGGAGGTGGGCTCGGGGCCAGGAGCCGGGTCATGTGTCCCCCAGCAGCAGCAGCAGGACGTGGGAGGTGGTTCAGTGTGCACGCCGCCCGGGTGCTGCTGCTGCATTATGTAACGGACATGAGTGGGTAAAGAGGGGGGTGGGGGGGGACACTGCAGAGGCAAAATGAACTGATCGTTAAAAAAAAGAGAGAGAGAGAGAATTTAACCAGCATTAATCTGTGAACAGTCGTGTGTGTGATGGTGTGAGTGCAGGATACAAACACAGATGGATGATGATCTTCTACTTGTTGGTTTCAGGTGTGTGCAGAGAGAAGCAGGTTCGAGAGGCTCATGGAGTTTTTCCACAGCGAAGACAACAACATCGACTTCATGGTAAAACTGCGACTGTGTGTTTTTATTCTCGCGTTAACTTGATACTGATAAATTTCCTCCTCAGTCACTTCCATGTGAAGCGGGAGAGAGACACAGTCATGAAACACACATTTCACGTTTGCTTTGTTTTAATTCTCACGTCTGAGAAACTTATAGTTTAATGAACATTTTTGAAATAATAGAAGATAAATGATTGAAGAATCAATAAGAGCAGTTCCTCTGTGTCTCCACCAGGTGGCGTGCATGCAGTTCATCAACATCGTGGTTCACTCAGTGGAGAACATGAACTTCAGAGTTTACCTCCAGTACGAGTTCACTCGACACGAGCTGGACGATTATCTGGAGGCAAGTTTCTCCTGAAGCTGCACTCTGAACTGTGGCTGTGTGATTTAGACTCAGTTTACATTCCCCAAAATGTGTGTGTGTGTGTCTGTGTGTGTGTGTGTGTGTATGTAGAGGTTGAAGTTCACAGAGAGCGACCGGCTGCTGGTGCAGATCCAGGCGTACCTGGACAACGTGTTTGACGTGGCAGCTCTGCTGGAGGACGCAGAGGCGAAGAACGCTCTGCTGGAACACATGGAGGAGCTGCAGGGACACAACTCGCAGGTGGAGACTCACTTCACTGAGTCACAGATCCAACAACCATCTCATGGATGAAACAGACACACACAGACAGACACACACAGTCCAGATGATCAGGAAGAACGAGATTAACTGAGGAAATGTGCAAAGTTTATAGAAACTGAAGCTAAATAAGCTTCCAGCTGAGGCTGCTTATAAACTCATAAGAGAATATGTCAGTGTGTGTATGTTTATTTAAATATCTCCTTATACATAATTCACAAATACAGTTTACACCCTTGCGCAATCATTTAAATAATTCCCCATGTTCTCCCTATCTCATTCTGACAATCTGCTGCTTTAACAAGTGAATTTCTGAATTAAATATATTAAAGCAAACGTTTTTAAGATCTAATTTTCAGTTTGTTATAATCAGGGGTTTAGTGCAGAGGAGAAGACACACAACTGAGCCATGAACACCAACGTGCTGTGTGTATCTCACACTCACAGTGAATGATGGTTGTGTTGTTTCTCAGCTGAGCTGCCGACTCCAGGAGAACGAGAGGGAGACGATGGAGAAAGATTCAGAGTACGAGAAAAAACTCATTCAGACGACCAAAGATGTGGAGCTGCTGAAGGTAAAGTTTATATATATATTAAATATTCTCCCACTGAGCCTCTTTAAAGGAAAAACTGAGTTAAGAACAACCTGGTTTCAGTTATAAAGTTAAATATTGATGAATAACGAGACGTTCAGGCGTCTACGTACTTTCACCCACTTCCTGTGTTTCTGTCCGACCTTGTGTTCGCTGCTCGTGTCTCAGGAGAGTCTCCGGGAGTCGAGCTCTCAGGTGAATCTGCTGCAGCAGCGAGAGCGAGAGAGCGAGCTGCAGCGGGAGAGCGACACGGAGCGAGAGAGGGACAGGGAGCGGGCCACCCAGGCCCTGAGGGAGCTGGAGGTCAAAGTTCACGCTCTGGTGGAGCAGGGGCTCGTCCGGATGGAGCGCTCGGCGTCCGGACACCTGGAGCTCCAGGTGGTCCCTGTCATCCAGGACGAGCCTCAGACAGGTCAGAGCTGATAAAGAATAATTCTTTTTTAAATGTTTAAAGGTTCAGTTTGTATGATTTAGTGACATCTAGTGGTGACGTTGTAGATTGCACCACTTCCAGTTTCCCTTTTCAAGCCTGCAAGAGGAAACCATGGTTACCTAAAGTTAAAATGATCGACCTTAAATAAAGATGAATGATAGTGTCTCATCGCCCCCTGGTGGCTGCATGTAGTATAAATTATAAATCCTGCAGCTTAGCTTGGCTGACAAAGATTTGATTGACGTGAGAGAAAGAATAACGACGATTCTTCTGTTTCCTCGACAGCCAAAGAAGAAGCAGGTACAGGAGATGAGGCCACGCCCACTTCCTCTGACCCGCCACCATGTCTTCCTGAAGCGGAAAAATCACCTCCACCACCTCCGCCTCCTCCCCCGCCACCTCCAAGCACAACCAAAGCTCCTCCTCCTACTCCTGAAGCCCCTCCTCCTCCTCCTCCTCCTCCTCCACCACCTGTAGCTCCACCTCCTCCTCTGCTGCCCCCTGGAGGTGGTACGAACCAGCACTCAGGGGCTGATGGGAGCTCAGGTGAGTCGACGTCATTTTTGTCCATGTTGAAACCAAATCTTTCAAACAAACTTTGATTTAATTTGGTCCGAAAAGACAAAATAATGAAACGTATAAAATGTTTGAAAGCAAAATAAAGGATACATTGTTTCCTCCTCTGTTTAGGTTGTAAACCAAAGAAACCGATTCAGACCAAATACCGCCTGCCGCTGCTGAACTGGCAGGCGCTGAAATCCAACCAGGTGTCAGGAACCGTCTTCAACGAGCTGGACGACGAACACGTCTTAGAGGTTCCATCACTTCTCTTCTTTCTCGTCTTTTTCTGGGAACCGAATAATGAAATCTAATATTATATCTTCATAATATCTTTATTGGAACTGTTCCCTCAGGAGCTCAACATGGCCGCCTTCGAGGAGCAGTTTAAGACCAAGGCCCAGTCGGCCCCCGTGGCCCCGGGGACCCTCAAGATGAAACTGGCTCATAAGACCCAGAGCAAAGTGTCTCTGATGGAGCCCAACAGGGCCAAGAACCTGGCCATCACCCTGCGGAAGGAGGGCATGGCTGCGTCCGACATCTGCTGCGCCATCGAGACGTGAGCACCAAACCCTGGAGTCTGTTTTTACTTTACACCTGAAGAAGCAGTAAGAGTCTTTACCTCCGTCCCTGCAGGTACAACCAGCGAGCTCTGAGTCTGGACTTCCTGGAGCTGCTGGAGCGCTTCATCCCCTCGGAGTACGAGATGAGGCTCATCCACGAGCACGAGTGTGAGGGCCGGCCCCTGGACGAGCTCAGCGAGGAGGACCGCTTCATGGTGCGCTTCAGCAAGATCCCGCGGCTCTGCCAGCGAATCAGAGCGCTCACCTTCATGGGCAACTTCCCCGAGAGCGTCCAGCTGATCCAGCCCGTGAGTCGAAGATCAGTGTACGACTTGAACTGGGCAGCAAGTTGGGAAACACTCCGGTTAAAGGTTTAAAAGTCCGACATTGATGATTATCACATATACAAACACTAAATATATGATAATCATCGTGCTCCATGGATTTACAGATTGTAGAAAAAGTAGAAATCCTTCATCTATGATTTCTAAGCTGTTTAATGGACATTTGTTCAAGATGGACACCAGAGAAAATATATCTAAGAGAGAATAAATCAAACTGAAATTAAAGATATTTCTGACGTGTGTGTTTTTAAATTTGACTGAGTTATGATGAGTTATTTTCTCTCAGCAACTCGACGCCGTCATCGCCGCCTCGATGTCGATCAAATCCTCCGGCAAACTGAAGAAGATCCTGGAGGTGAGACTCGTTTCTGTTTTCACCGGAATAAAACATATGAAGCTTATTACGATGTTTCTCAGTCAGTTATGAGCATTAAGCACATTAACATTGTTTCTTCCTGTTTCCTGTTGCAGGTCGTCTTAGCGTTCGGAAACTACATGAACAGCAGCAAGCGAGGAGCAGCGTACGGCTTCCGCCTGCAGAGCCTCGACCTGGTGAGTCAAAACATCTGAAGTGTGAAGCATCACTTTCTTTCTTTTTTTTAAATATTTTTAAATATTTTTATTAGGAGGTAAGGCACAGTAGGACAAGAATCAATGTCAAATTTACATTGAGTATCACATAATCTCTGTACGACAATTAACAATATATAGAGATATTGACACCAAAAAAAAACACTGTGCATCTCGATGGGTTAAGAGTAAGATATACAGTCTACCTCCTTGGATGTTTGTCTTAATTAAAGGACCACATGAACGTGGTCCTGCGAACAATACATTACACTGAAGCATCACTTTCGATAGATAATTCTTCAACCTGTGATTTTTTAATCTGTTCTGGCTGTTCCCAGTTGTTGGAAACTAAATCCACCGACCGCAAACAGACGCTGCTGCACTTCATCGTCAGCATCATCCAGGAGAAATACCCACAAGTCCAGAGTTTCTACTCGGAGCTGCACTTCCTGGACAAAGCCTCGATGGGTTTGTTCTCTTTCACCTCCACACACATGAACTCAGAGGGAGCAGCTGAGGTTTGAATAGTAAACGGCTCTGATACGAGGAGGGAAACCTCCCTGATGGATCTCAGGTCCTGGTTGTGAAAAGACTTAATAATAATAACAAACGTCTTTATATGAACGACGACGCTCGGAGCAGCTGCAGTAAATCTTCACTCTCAAGCAGCTGGAACCACGTGAAATTAATTCATCAGAACAGAATTATTCACTGATCCACTTTCAGCTCTCAGAGGCCGAGTGTCGACCGTGGTCTTTAAGACGGAGTTTGAACAGCAGCACTGTTGTTATCTCTGTGCAGGTTATCTCCTCCCTGACCTTTAAGTCAGCAGTAATTCTTTATAATCTAATTACTGCTCCTCCTCCGATGGGGGGGGGTGTGTTGAATGGAAGCCGGCCTGGCCTCCTGAATGATCACAGCTGTCCTCTCTCTCTCTCTCTCCTCAGTGTCTCTGGACAGCGTCCTGCAGGACGTGCGAGCGCTGCAGCGCGGCATGGAGGCGACCGCTGCTGAGTTCTCTGTGGAGCAGCAGAACCCCGTCCTGCAGACGTTCCTCAGCACCAACACCGAGCTGCTCCGCTCCCTGGTGGCTGACGGGAAAACTGCACAGGTTCAATTAGCTTTAATTAATCAAATCAATCATGACGAGCCGTGTCTGTATCTAAACCCCGGGACGTGTTTTTCAGGATGTGTACGACTCGGCGGTGGAATACTTTGGAGAAAACTCCAAGACGACTCCTCCCTCCTTGTTCTTCCCAGTTTTTGTCAGATTCATCAAAGCGTACAAGGTCAGATGAGACTCGCTGTGTTTTATTGATCCTGCAGCGAATGAACTGATGCTGCTTCACTGAGAGAAGAGAAAAGAGGAGAAATATCTGTTACTGTTTCTAACTGTGTCCTCGCAGCCAAAGTGAGCTGCTGATTATAATATAATAATAATGTTAGTGCCATTTTGTAAAGATTTTCAACAACTTTACAAATATGCAAAGTGCTTCACAAGGATAAAAAATAATAAAACAATAAATTTAAGGCTTAAAAGGCACATTAAGAATTGCTCACATCATATTTTCATGATAATATTTGAGCTGCATCAATAATAAATAAATGTATTAAGGGAAGTACAGAAATCTTTAAAAGACTTAATTGACAGAAACAAACAACTTTCTTTACTTGAGGTTAAAAAACAAACAAAACCCTCAGATTTATCACAACTGTCTCAACATATTGTGATATGAGGATCAGTGTCTGATTTAAATATTTTACTGTGGAAAACAAGCGAATTTCTTTTTTATTGTCTATTGAGTTTGAGGAGGTTTGGAGACGTCCAGCAGAAGAGTTGAGTTCCACCAGGATTTGGGGAATTGAACCTGGAACTGTGCAGTCGAAGCCGTTGACGTGTCTTTGTCCCCGACAGCAAGCGGAGCAGGACAACGAGCAGAAGAGGAAACTGGTCCCGAGCTGTGAAACTCCGTCGACTCCCAGTAAACCTGACGTCATGGAGAACAAGGTGACGTCTTCCAATCCTCTCAAAATACAGTTCACCGGCAAAACACCAGGATTTCATCGAGAACTTTCAAATGGAAAAGGAAAAATCACCTGACTGAGCTGCTCTGGACTCGCACGTGTAAAATAATAATAAAGCATCAGGAGCAAATATCCTCTTAAATAAATAACAACACTAATAACTCGACTGTTAATCTTAAGACGAACCACAAACGACCGGAATCAGATCCCAGTCGTTAGAAGCCATGAAACATCTCGTTGACCTTTGACCTCACCGCAGCCCACTTGTGATGTTTCAGGTTTCCACGGTGACCAGGCTGCCGCAGATGGATTTGATAGCGGAGCTGAAGAGGAGGCAGGTGTCTCCGCTGGTTCGGGAGGGGAAGGACGGAGCCATCGAGGACATCATCACAGGTTCGATTCCGTCCGCTGAACATGAACCGATTTCAAACTATCAACTTTGTCTGTGTTTCCTCTCCTGGTTTTTCTGCCTCAAACATTCACTGATTCACTTCATCACCTCTGACTAGGGTTGCAAAATTCCGGGAATATTCAAAGCTGGAAACTTTCCATGGGAATTAACGGGAATAAACTGGGAATGTTGTAGGTCATTTATACTAACTGTATTTACCTTGTCATATACAGACATAAATATAAACATTTTGTTGTGTCATAGGCTGATTTGAGCCCTGAGGAAACTTTGGGCACTTGACTATATGCTTCTGCATCGTTGTGTCATTCTTAACATAGGTCTTTGCACAGTATTTGCAAATGTACACAGCCTTTCCTTCTACATTGGATGGGGTGAAATGTCTCCACACATGAGAGAGTGCACGTGGCATTGTTCTGTAGAATAAGATGAGAAAAAAGTTTGTAAAAAAACACCGATGCAATGCCAGAGATATAAATAGTTAGCCAAACAATTGGAATCGTCTGTGAAAATATTTTACAATTGATTGATAAATGAATGTAAATAGGCTAGAAACAATACATCTTTAAAATAGAGTTTTGAATGATGTTTTTATTGCTCAGCGTTTAATTTGCTTAGTTTTTTTTTTTCAAAATTCCCAAAATTCCCGAGCTAAACTTCCCATGGAAAGTTTCCGGAAAGTTTCTGGAAATTTACCGGAAACTTTCCGCCCCTTTGCAACCCTACCTCTGACGCTTCTTGGTTAACTCACGACTTGAGGTTTAACCAGTCACGTCTCCAGATGGCTTCAGGGTCTCTGGTCACAGAGCAGCTCGCCGTCTGATCCACTTTTTACAGTTTGAGGCTGATTTTGCTGCTTAAACTTTTCTTCAACCTGTCCTGAGTCGTCATGTTTCCTCTTTCCACTTGTTTCTTACTTTCCCTTGTCTTTGCTTCTCTCCTGTCTTTGTCCTTTCTTCTCGTCTCGTCCTCTTCAGCTCTAAAGTCCGTGCCCTTCACGGCTCGCTCGGCCAAACGCTCGTCTCGCCTCTTCTGCGACTCCGTCTTCAGCGACGAGGTGACGTCTTGAATCGCTCGGTGCTTTCAGGGTCTGTGTCTCCTGAGCAGGGACGGACAGACTGTGGGATAATAATCATGAAACTGATCATTCAAGCAAGAGATGAGAATTAAACACAAGATGTGACCTTGGATTTCAGATGTAGAGCAGATTAAAAAACAGTTATAATAAACACAAATATTGACTTACTTCACTCAAATAGCGAAATGAAAGAATTTAGATGCTGAGTTTTCACCTGAGATTTAAAATCTGTGCTGCGGATTTTAAAAGTCGATGAAAGGAGCTGTGGTTATTTATAGAAGATCCAGTAGAACTGATCTGCTGCTGCTGTGGTTCGAGTTTGGTTCAGTTTTGAAATGAAAACATGATCCAAAATGAGACGGATCAGAACCAGCAGAGTTTATATGAATGTGCTAATCACTTTCATGCTGCAGCTGGTAAATGGGTGGATATTAAGTAATTAATTCATATTATTATATGAATCTGTTATTAAAGTCAACTATGTTAAATAAATGTAGTGTAATTAAAAGTAAAAGTATAAAGTAGATGGAAATACTCAAGTGATGTCAAATCAAAATCTCAAGTATATACTTAGTTAATTTCCACCAAATTAAAAGTCACATGAACAATCACAAATACACAAATAAATGACAAAAGTCTAAGGAAACTTGAACAAAACATCCAAACTGCATTTGTGTCGTCACTAAACAAAATGAAACTTTATCAAACTGAGGAAGACAAACAGAAAATTAAAAGAAACCAATAGTCTTTGACTTTATAGATTTATCTTTAGAAACAAACTATTTAAACTAAAGTACACAGTAAGGGTGTTTATACTCTAAGTGGTTCACAGTACGTGTAAATAATAATTTGTAATAATATACATATTGTTATTTCTACTGCCTCTGGGTATTAGCCCTGTGTTTAAAAGTTATTATTATTAAGCAAAGGATTTACTGATATTGTTAAAGACACGACTGTGGTTCTAAGACGATAATATCTTAATAGCTTCAGAGACATGAAACACGAGCTTCCTGGTCTCTGATGATTTCTGTTTGTCTCTGGCCTCAGATTTGAGGAATCAGCCGTACCGGCGTGCGGACGGCGTGCGGCGCAGCGCCAAGTGGAAACCAGGACAACAGCTGCACGTGTCCTCAGACATCTCCCTGTGAGGACGAGTCCAGCACCAGGAAACCTCGTCTTCATCTTCATCACCTGCAGCTCAACATACCTCACGCCAGCTGAGGAAGACGAGCACGAGGAAGAGTCCGAGTTTTGACTCATGAATCATTTTTATAGCTTTTTAAAAATACAAATACTCTCCACATGATTTTTTAAATTGGGTTCATTTTAAATTAAATATGAATTATGATCTGTTTCTGAAGTAGAGATGAGAAATTAAAATTGGAGATTTGTAAGAGATTTAAATTATTTTTAATACTAAAGTGTAAGAATGATGAACTAATACTTTAACATTTCAACAAATAAAGGATTTTATACTGTTTGCTAGTGTGAGAAGAGTTCTTTACCATGAAGAGAGAGAGAAGCAGAAAACTACGACATTTTTATCAGTGTAATTTCATTTTAAACATTTACATTATTTTTATTTATATTTTATTACATTTTGTTATTCAATGTAGTTACATATCTCATATCTAGTTATTCTTTACAGTTATATGTAAAACAAAATACTAACAAAATGGTGGATATTTCTTTACATAACACATCTTCCATCATCACTCATTGATTTTCTTATCGAAATATATATTTTTAAAATTTGCCATAGAGAGAAAACACAAGTGACTTTCCTGGAAAAAAGTTTCAATAAAAAACAGTTTCAATTAGTAAGTGTGTTAAAATTTAGACATTAATATTGTTTTTAACATTAAACTGTTTCCACCTCATAACCACAAGCTCACAAGCTCCATTTGAAGGCTGCAAGTTAATAAGAAAATACAAAAAGATCATGTCTGTTTCTATTAGTTCTGATTATGAACGTGTTTGGTTTGATTTGGTTCGGTTCTCGTTTCTCTTTCATCTTCAGAAGCTCTTCAGGTGAATCAGAAGTGTCTCTGCCTCCGTCCTCATTGTCTTCAGCTCTTCACAGACTCGTCGGCTTTGTTTCGCTGCTTCTTCCACAAACTGAGTTGGATCTTTGTCTCTCTGAGAATCAGCCACGGTTTCCTCCAGCGCCGCCGCAGCAGCCAGAGTCTTCTCAGTTTGTCGTGCGACGCGTTGAACTTCAGGAATGAACTCAAATTTCTCACTGCTGGTTTTTATTGAGCTCAGCTCCACCAGCAGAGGTTTGATGGTTTCACTGAAGTCGAGTCTGTTTTTTTGCATCACGCTCACTTCCTGCCTTGTGTCTTTCTTTTCTTTCCCGCCTCCAACCACATAAACGGCAAATCTCGTCCCCAGCAACGCACCGAAACCGCCACCAACAGCGCCCCCTGCTGCACCGACTGTCCTGCCAAAAATACCACCGATTGCACCACCTGTGGCCACACCGATGGCGACCCATAATGCATCACTCACTGCTCCATGAGATGAACTTGAAGTTGTGGCGCCGACAACACCGCCGACGCTTCCAGTAAACACTCCCCCAGCTACCCCCCCGATCACGCTGCCAGCGAAGCCGACAGTCGCACCGACTGCGCCGATTTCTCCACAAAGTTTCTGGCAAGTTGTCGCAGCAACTGACCCCAGAACCCCCCCGACTCCACCCGCGATGCCGCCGGAAACGGCCCCGAGAGCGCCGCCCAGCACGCCGCGGATCGCTTCACTTGCAGGAGCGACCTCCGGTGTCTCACGCACTCGAGCGGCCATCTGCGTGAAGCTCTCCGACGCCCCCTGGAGACGATCTTCATGTCGATCGTAGAGAGTCACGAAAGACGTCAAACTTGCTTCGAGCCCGCCGATGTCCCTAAAGGGCTCTAGGTTATGTAGGCTGTAGTCAATCGTACACATTTCCCCTGTAAAATAAATAAAACTATAAACAATAAATACAACTCCTGATAAGAAGTTTACAGTCACTTTAACATTAAATCATGAGTTTAACTCAAAGCAGCAGATTTACCGAGGCTGGGTGATACTGTTTACGTTTTCAGCTTCTACAGTTTTTCCAGTTTGGTTTCTTGGTTGAACCAGTTTGTGACTCAGCAGCTGAAACATGAAACCCTGCTGCTTCTGTTCTTCCTGAGCAAGTTTTCACAGATTGTGCTTAACTTTAAAATCTCTGTCCTTCAACAAGCTGCAAGTCAAAGTCAAGTTTCAGTCCCGTCAATGTTCAGGACATAGACGGGACCGATCCCCTCATGAGAGCAGAACTATTTCTTATAAATTAAAAAACTGACATAAAATATTTTGGGAAGTGAACGAGGAGTCTCAACTTGTTGCAGCAGATTCTTGTCAGTGCAGCGTCTTTGAGTTTTATCGACTCACCGTCTGTTTTCACCGGTTTGAATGAAGCCTGCGACCTCTGAAGTTCTGTAGACGTCGTTCACACAGTGTGAGAAGCAGGAAGTGGAGGAGTGAGAGCAGCTGGGCAGGACCGCCTCACTTCCTGCCGCCTCCAGGTGGAAAACACCACCCGGTGTTAAAAGGTTCAACAAATAACAAATGAAATGCAAAAGAAGAATCAGACTTAAATGAAAAGGTTGAAACTTAAAGGTGCTGTATGTTCATTTAAATCTCTGGTGAACATGGTTTCTTGTCCCTGTGTTTACAAGACAAGAGGATATATAACGAGGAGGAAGTTAATGACTTGTACTGCAGTCGGCCACCAGGGGGCGATTGAGCTGTTTTAGGAGCTGTAGTGTCTTCCGACTGATCAGAACTTTGTGGGTAATAGAATTAAGTCTTGAATTTAATTGAAACTCAACAGCTCTTAATGCTAACGTTAGCTATGTAGCGATAGCAACAACATACGTATGTTTTAAGAGAAGTTGAAGAAAATGCTTTAAGAATCGATATCAGCCCGACGGCGCCTCCTGGCTGCCGAGCAGAGCGTGACGGTCACTGTGGAGCCTGAGGTAAATAATCAGTCTCACACTGATGAACTGCTTCAGTCAGGAATCACCTCCAGCCTCCATCTTTATCCCCCGAGGTCGACACAGCTGCACGTTAACTCTCATTAAAGTCCTTTCCACAGTCTCAGTTTATCACAGAGCTGCTGATGTGGCTTGTTCCACCGACGCTGGAACGTGTGAAACTGTTTAAACAATCTGCAAAGATTTGTCTTTAAACTCCAGGTTTAAAGAATGAAATTGTGGATTTATGATTCTTGACTTCTTAGATCAATGCATGGTGATGATTAACATTTGCATTGTTTGTACAAACCCTCTCTGTATATTAAACTGTTTAGAATTACTGGATAAATAAATTGTATCTGGGCACAAAATGCAGAACATACAAAATGTCTCTAATTACCTCCTGAACAAATAATATTGTTAGAGTGGAATTCCTTTCCAAGGTAAACAGGATCTTAAAGCTTTTGGTCGAGCTTTAGATTGAAGAGGTGATAAATAACAAATTACCAACAAAATATCTTCTATTGTCAGATTCTATACGAATTTCATATTTTAACCAAATTTCCAAATAATCTACACTATCTCTTTACAACAGTCAAAGTTGCGGATGAAACTTGTTCTGTTCTTTCTTCCTGATTTGCTCTTCACCTTCTCTCTGGAATCAAATCATTTCTTTTTAAACGAATGATCCCAGACGTCGTCAAATCTAATTGAGCAGATATTTGTCAACAAAGTTAATTATAGTTGCTTCCTACTTTATCATGTGTTTGTTTGACACTCGTTCATTCGTCCAATGGGATCAGTTTGAGAGTCGACATGATTAAAACCAATTTTATTTAGAAGTATCTGATGATGTATTAAATGATTTTACATTCATAATTTATTAAGGACTGTTATAAAGCTGCTTTCTGAAATATGAAATGAAACATCGTCCTTCATCCCGGCTGTTTTCATGTGAGGACGTTTCAGACCGGGGGGGGGGGACCTTTCTCATCATGGCCCATTTCAATCTTTATTGCATCCTTCCAGAACTCACTAAATAATTGAACACCCATCAATCTATGACTCAGTTTGACACATGCAGAGAATTACAATGACCCATCTGAAGGAGTTTAAAGGTCAACCCGCAGAAAACTCTTGGTATTTCTGACCCTGGTGGCTGGGAAATGAACTGCACCCTGTAGATTCTATTCTGACGAGACATAGACGAGGCTCAGGATGGAAATTCTCGTTCCATTATTCATTGACTTCACTTATATGGTACGTCGGTGTTGGCTAGCTAGACAATTTTCTAGATTGCGTGTTAGTCGACATGCATCAAAGTTAGCAAAGCTTCTTGCTAGATGCTAATGCTAACAAGTAAGCTGTGTCCTAACTGAGGCGTCATTAGCTAGTGTTAGAGCACTCAATTTCTAAGCTAACAATAGCTAATGTTGCACATTTTTGGCATCTCACAAGAAGCAGAAGAATTTTTGAGGTAAGTTTTCATGGTTGAGCAGTAACGTCTCATCCTTATCTTTCCCAGGAAATGTCTCCTGATTCTTTCTTGTATAGAATCAAATGACAACAGAGAAAGTGGAGTCAGGTCTCATTTCTTAAATCTGTTCAAACAAGGTAACTAAGAAACGTTAAATCGCTGGAAAACTACATACAAAACATTAAATAACAACGCGAAGCTCCAATCAACCTTTTGAATCATCAGTCTGTCCCCAGAGGATGAACCCTGGTGTCCCTGAGTTTAATGTGAGTGGACAGATGAGACACGTCACCACCAGCATGTATAAGAGGAATCACCTTTATTGTCACAAAACCACAACAGGAACGTACAAAAGCAGCAACCGTTTGGTTTTGGTTGAATTTTCTCACAGGAAGCAGCAACTTTTACTTTCCATACACAAAGTTGCGTGATGTTTTGCACTTGTTAAGTTGGTCTTTAGTTATATGACGGACTTTGTAGTAGATTATCATTCTTCTTCACGATTCACAGACAACACTTACCCCACACAGCAAGCATCACTCTCAGTATTTAGTCGATATACAATATCATTCAAATATCCTTCTCAGTAGTTAGAATATTCTTTTTTTCTCTTCTTCGTTATTCTGACGGTAAAAGGACCTTTACAGACCCATTTTCAACATTATACAAAAATCTATGTTACTGTACAATTTTTGTTTACTCTATCATACGCTCACAGTTATACACAGAATTATTGACAAGATAGTGAGACCTCTGTTGACCCAGCGTGCAGATTTCCAGGAATGTATACAGTATGCATGCCAGGTTGGATTTATTTTTTCCAACGTTTAAAAAAATCTCACATAAAATCAGTTCTGTAATATAATATTTGGGTTTATATACATGATTTTAACATCCACAAATGATTCAAACGACCACACATTCATCAAGAAACCATCGATATAGTTTAAACTGTATAGTCGGGGTAGTGCACGTTCACTAGTGGTTATAATAGAGGGAAACAGCAACGGAATGGGGTCCTACCAGTGAGGTGATGGTTTTAGAGGAAGGAGGTTATGTGCTTTTTAGAAATGTGGCGGTGGCGTCCCACTGCCGACTGGTCTCTGTGATCTCCACAACACGACGTGGTCAAGGTTTCGCAGAAAAAAATAAATCTTTAACGCAGAAAAATAATAATTTACAGAATAAATGTGTTACATGTGTATGAATCCTCTTCAAGTATAAAAATACAAAAAAAGCTTGATTATATAAAACATAGATGACACTTTTCTTTTTTACATTTGAATAAATCAATCTCTTCAAAAGAAAAAAACTAAATGGTCATTTAATATACATACAATATATCTGTGATGTGATTCAGGTTATACTTTTACTGCGCTGTTCTATTTTTGTGCTAGTTTTTAATGCTATTTCTGAGACTACGAATACATTCCTTAAATGTATTAAGTGTGTACTGTGTGTAATTTCAGCTGTGCCGGGGGAATAAACACACACACACACGCACACACACACACACACACACACACACACTCAGCAGATTTCCCTCCGGCATGAATGTCAAACAGCACAGAGCCTGTGTGAGGAATTATTTCTCCTGTCATTTTGAATTTGTTCCATGTCACAGTTTTAATATTTCACCGCCAAAACATCTCAGCCGTGTATTTCTGTATTTCCATCATGGCACATCCAGGGTGTCACTGGAACCTTTAGTACAAAACACTTTGGAAGAGTTTAAATCTGAATATCTACATGTCGCTGAGTAAAATATGAGCTGTGTCCCAGTTTCATGTACTCACTGTGTACAGCGTGTACTGTATCCTAGTGAAATGGGGGTTTCCTGATAAAGCTTAATACTGTGTGTACTTTTCCATTTTGTGCAAAAAGAGAATCTAGATATTAGCTATTTCTTTTTCCCATTAATCACATTTTTGTTTTCTAAGATCTTCGAGGTGTCTCAGAAATATTCACAATTTGTTTTAAAAAAGCAAAAGGTAACGTCCTGTCCAATCACATCCAGAGTTCTGACTGTTATGATGACGTTGTGCAGTATTCTGTTCTCTGATGCGTCCTCAGATTTATGGATCTTTACATAAAGCAAACTAACACAATATAACACAACTCAAGATGCATTCTGGGAAATGTAGGATCCAGTGTTCATTCTAAAGTGTGAGTGAATAAAAACCAGGTCACTGCAGGTTTGACAATATAAAAATATAAATAAAATATTTATCAATGTTGATCGTTGTATGAAATCTTTGAAAATGAACTTATTTTTTAGCATCATTAATTCTTTCCTGTTTCCAGTCGGGGACACACAACAGAACCTATACTGAATCAGTGCATCGTGTGGAACTGGGACACAGATATCATGTTGATTTGTTAAATATGAAAATCTGAACAATTAATTTATAGGAGGTTAAATGTGTTAAATGAATAAGATCTAAAGTGTGACGGGGAAAACATCATTTCAACCGGAACTATTGACGTGTGGTGACTTCAGGTTTCACTGCTCTGATAATCTGATGATCTCTTAACACACAGAGTCAGATTAATTCTTTTAAATGACAAAGCCTCACGCCTCCGAGGTCTGAACTAGACGTCCAAGTGATCCGAGGACTCACTCCTCACGTAAAAGGTCCAGCTGAGACCTGAGAGGCAGACAGAGGATGAGCGAGGCAAAGCTGGAGAGCGAGCGAGAGAGAGAGAGAAAGAGAGGGAGAGAGAGAGAGAGCGAGAGAGAGAGAGAGAGAGAGAGAGAGAGAGAGAGAGAGAGAGAGAGAGAGAGAGAAAGACCGGCGCCAAAATGATGTGAGGAAAAGCAGCGAAGGGAAACTGATGCCGGCAGCGTTCGTGCAGCTGAAGCTCAGCTCTGCCCCGAAGAAGCAAAGCAGAGAGCGAGGATTGACAAAAAAAATCAAAATCAAAAATAAAGAGAAATATTGGATGGAAACGAGAAGCAGTGACAGGGGGGAGGGGGAAAGAAAAAAAGACAAAAATCAAAATTTACAAACAGACAAATGTATTTCAAGTTTCTGTTAAATCTTTCATCTGAAACGCTACAAGGTTTTTTCTGTGTCGTACGAGAAGCTGGAAACTGAGCTTCAATCCCCTGATCGGCCACCGGGGACATCGGGGGGGTTTGGTGCAATGGCGTGACGGACCTCGTGTCTGTGCGGAGACGAGAGCGTTCGTCTGTTACTGCAGAGACGACGCCGGGAGACAGAAAACCTGTCGTCACTCAGCTCCTCTTCCTCTCGGAGTGATGCAAGGAGGAGTGTGAGGATGGAGAGGAAGGGTACTGGGAAGAGAGGGAGGAGGAAACAGAGAGAGGAAGGGTACTGGGAAGAGAGGGAGGAGGAAACAGAGAGAGGAAGGGTACTGGGAAGTGAGGGAGGAGGAAACAGACAGAGGAAGGGTACTGGGAAGAGAGGGAGGAGGAAACAGACAGAGGAAGGGTACTGGGAAGAGAGGGAGGAGGAAACAGAGAGAGGGAGGGTACTGGGAAGTGAGGGAGGAGGAAACAGACAGAGGAAGGGTACTGGGAAGTGAGGGAGGAGGAAACAGACAGAGGAAGGGTACTGGGAAGTGAGGGAGGAGGAAACAGAGAGAGGAAGGGTACTGGGAAGTGAGGGAGGAGGAAACAGACAGAGGAAGGGTACTGGGAAGTGAGGGAGGAGGAAACAGAGAGAGGAAGGGTACTGGGAAGTGAGGGAGGAGGAAACAGAGGGAGGAAGGGTACTGGGAAGTCAGGGAGGAGGAAACAGAGAGAGGAAGGGTACTGGGAAGTGAGGGAGGAGGAAACAGGGAGAGGAAGGGTACTGGGAAGTGAGGGAGGATGGAACAGAGGGAGGAAGGGTACTGGGAAGAGAGGGAGGAGGAAACAGAGAGAGGAAGGGTACTGGGAAGACAAAATGACAAGACAAAATGAGACATGTTGGAAGAGTGGTGGAGAGATGGAAAAGAGGGATGAGGAGAGGAAAAAGAGGAAGAAGAAACGAGGAAAGGAAAAATGTGGAAATAGAAAAGGAAAGAATAGAACAGAAAGACGAAAAGAGGACAAAAGAGGTGACAGGGAGAGAGGAGGAGGAGGAGGAGGAGGAGGAGGAAGAGAAGGATGGGGAGGAGGAGGAAGAGGAGGAGGAGGATGAGGAGGAGTGTTTATCTTCCTCTTTATTATCCGCGGCTCCTGAGTGTTTGTGACCTGATCTTCTCTAAACTCTCAGCTTCTCCTTCAGGCTTCAAACAAACGAAGCAGCTGAGAAACAACCTGAACGTCCCCGGAGCCGAGGATCTGATCCAGAAACTGAGTCTGAGATGAAACACGTCCTTTTATGTATTCTTGTCTCATCTGCTGGCGCCTGGATTTTTCTATTTGCTCAGTACACACACACACACACACACAACATGTTGTATGTAGATAAGTTTAAACTCTGTGTGCAGCATCAATACACAGCAAAATCGGGAGTGTTAATTCAACTCACAGTGTTAAATTTAACACTTTTTCTGAGTTTATATAATCCTCACGGATTCTGAGTTAAAATTACACTTTGAAAAGTGTTAATATTTTAACTCTTTAATAGTGATAAATATTTGACATCCTTGGTGTTATTTTATGACACCACATAAGTGCACCTTTAACTCTAAATTGTGTTATTCCCTTTCACTGTGAGTATTAATTTTTAACATACATAGTGTTATTTTATGACACATTAAAGTGTATTTTTAACACTAAAATCGTGTTATTTCATTTCACTATGAGAGTTAATTTTTAACATACATAGCATTATTTTATGACACATTAAAGTGTATTTTTAACACTAAAATGAGAACAAGGGTCAGTCTCACCCCTGTCTTGATAAAGAGAGCCGAGGGATTTTGTTATGGTTCATTGGGTGCAGCCGAGAGAGGAACATGGCTCCTCCCATATTTTATGATCAACTCCACCTGAAGTGAATCTAACTCAGTCACAGGTGTTAACATTTAACTCGCTTGATTGACAACACTTGCAGAGCAGGTGTTAAAACAACTCCAAAATCAACACCCACCAACTCAAAAATATTAACACTGAAAAAACAACACTACAGATTTTGCTGTGTAGTTTGGTTTTATCTCTGCAGATTTTACAACGTCTCAATCTTTACTTCCTAAAAACTTGTTTTCGTATGGAAAAATGACATCATCACTCCTGAATACGCAAGAGTGGAAATTACGTCTCAATAAATTTTTTTTAAAAAGAACTTTATTAGACCGTTTGCTTTCAGGCTGTTAACGTGATGAATTATTAAAAAGGCAATAAAAGGAAATGAGCTGCAGAAAGGAGTGAGAGGATCCTCCGACCAGAGCAGGACACGTCGGGCGGTGAATACTAATCCTGCTCGTCTCCGCGGAGGGACGGACGCCGCTCGGCCAGATGGCGAGGGGACGGCCGCCGTGTTAGCAACGAGCTAACTGCTGCAGCGGCTCGGATGAGCACAAGGACACGGGCGCCGCGGATACGTTTCTGAAGATGTTTGTGTCTGTGAGGATGAAAAATAAACTAAAATAACTCGTGGATGAATTCAAAAATAAAACCCTGACATCGCTCTGAACCCAGAAACAGACGATGTGAGCAGCCGAGGCGGCGAGTGATCAATTTTCTCTTTCAGAGGATTTTCTGAAAAGCTCTTTTTTCTGGCGGCGGCTGGCGAAGCCTCCCAGCGGGTCGGGAGCAGCTTGAAGCGTCTGCCGGGGCAGATAAGACGAGAGGAGCTTCACGCCCCGACAGGTCGGACTCACCTCCAGCTGCTTTGAGACGGAGATCCACAAACGTGCGAGTCAGGAGCTCCGCAGGTTTTCTGGATCTTTTCCTGCAGCGCCTCAGTGAAATGTCTGGGAAGCGTCGCAGTGAGACGTGAGGTTTCTAACACGAGACGCACGTGAAACTGGAAGAAAAGAAACATCTCGCCTCTCGCTCTTCTGCACCAAACGGGGTTATTAAAAGGTAGAGTTAGCGAGTTTGTGAAGTTAGCTAGCGAGTCACAGAAGAGTTGTCTTCTCGCAGTTGTCAGTTATGTTGACATTACATCATATTTCAATGATACAAACGTTGAGCTACTAAATTTCACAGTTTGTTAAACGTTCAAATTCTTAAGACTCCATTATGCTTCTACGTAGCGGTGTCGCGGAGAGGGACGCACGTATACCACGGACTCTTTTTGATTTATGCTTTTCCGACGACCGTCCGTCTGAAAACAATTCACCGCCAAACAGTAGGTGGCGCAATGGAAGATGACCTCAGAGAGGCCTACCCCCATTTCTGGGAAGAAGAAGTCCACGTGTGTTTCTTTACCTCTGTGGGTGCTCGTACCTCCGGACCTCCTCCACTAGACGCTCTTCAATGTTGCTATCCATATTCGTATCGTAGTTGTGTTTGGATTTTAACGTGGCCGTCTTATGATATACGGAAGAAAACCGGAAGAAAACCGGAAGTTTGAGGTCCGGAAATGTGAAATCCGGAAATGACGTCGTACGGAAATGACGTTGTACGGAAATTATGTCGTTAGCGAACCAATCACAGCCAAGGGTTGTCCGTAGGCTCTCCGAAATATCCACGGATAGTTAGAAAAATCAATGGCGCTCGGAGTGGGCGTTCCACGGCGGAGAGGGCGGTCCTATCTGTCCGTATTCGTAAAAACGGAGTAGCATAAATCGGCCTTTAGTCACCACGGTCAAGGACGTTTGTTTTTCGTCGTTCAGCCGGATTACGCAAAAACTCCAGAGCAGATTTCCACGAAACTTTGTGGAAGGTTGCAGATTGTGTCACTGTCCAAAAGGTAGCTTTTTCCAACATTTTCCTTAATTTCTCATAATAATTAATTGATCTTCAGTTTAAAACATCTGACAAGTTTAGAGGATTGGTATTTAAGAGTGTTTGTAATTTGGTGAAGTGAATTTAAATGTGGGTTTCAGTTCAGCTCTTCTAGTTTCCATCCATCTACATTTTATATTTCCTTGGCTCTCGCTGCCTCAGTCGTCTCTTCCACTTCTCCTCTTCTCTCTTCTATTTTATTCCTCCTGTACAAACTGAACTTAAAAAGCTCGTCCACAAAAGCCGGCTTCTCTCAGGAAACCGTTCCCCTTGTGCTTCGCTCTCCTCCTCTTGCATAATGAGTGAGAGCTGTTAAAAGGCAGCTCTGAGTAAACCAGCGTAGCGACTGGAGCGTTCGGGCGGTTCGTCTCACCTTGAGATTTAAAGGATAGGTTACACAAAAAGAGCAGCATGTGGTAATTATCGGAAGAACAGAGAGAGAGAGAGAGAGAGGATGAGGGGGAGGAGTCAGAGAGAAAACATGACGGGATCGTGGTGAAACACTGAATCCTCATTTTGACCTTGAGATAAAAATCTTTCCGTGGCATCGCTGGAGATAATGTCGCAGTGAATGGAGGCGGAGACGTCTCTGATCGGATCTGACTGTGAGAGAGAAGCTCGTCTCATCAGTCACAAGCACCAACAAAATCCTTCCTCTGGAAAATCAAGACAACGACAAACTCACACCACAAAAAACTTGATCTCTGAGCAAGCGAGTTGAGATCCAGGAACTCAAAGGTCAGAACGCACATCAAGAACTGGTGAAAATCAAGGTTTCTGCAGATCGCTCCGCCCTCGGGTGTTTGTGTGAAACCTCAAACCGTCTTCGTACAGTTTCTCTCGAGTCGCAGGAGTCGCAGGAGGAAAGCGTTCAGCAGGCGTCAGAGGGGTTAGAAGTGGAATACCTGCTGCTGGCCCTGGACTTTGGGGAAATCCTCTTTCTGCTTGCGGGCTTTGGGCCGCTCCAGGCTGCCCTGCTGGAGGTGCTTGAGCCGGGCGGCCACGGTGAAGCCCTTCGTCGGCCCCGGGGAGCTGCTGCTGTTCTGTGGGAGCCAGGAGATCAGAGGTGTTAAGTGAGAGTAAACAATATATAAACAATAAAGTATCACAACACGAGCAAACCACTCAAACAGCCAGAGATCACTGGTGTCCACAAACATTTGGCCACGTGAGGTCACTGTGCTGGTGGAACTTATTAACTTGTGTTAAAAGCTGGTGACTGATTTGAAGAGAGCAAAGTACAAAACTATATTAATAACCACAAACATCCACTAAACCTAGAACAATCTTCATCTTCTTTTCAGTCTGAATTATCAGGATAAAGAAATAAATATGAATAAATTCCTCATTAACGTGTTTTTATTTTAGAAACAGTTTTATCCAAAAATGTTAATCACTGACCCTGAAGTCAACAAAAGCAGGATCTGGATTTAAAACTCCTGCAGGAGGAGAATAGATTCTTTATCCCCCCCCCGGTCACTGGATCCCAACAGTGACCTGCTCAGCACCTCCGTGAATAATCCAACTAACACGAGTCGTCTCCACTCGGCTAAAAGTGTCACTACTGTCGGGACGAGCACGAGGCTTCAGAAACGCTGACTCACTGCTCATCATCACCTCAGCGGCTCGGGGGTTTAAACGTTTGCACAGCGACAGAGGAGGATTTCATCTCAGAGAGAAGCTTCACAAACAAAGAGCATCGTGCAAATATTCAGAGAGGAGGCAGAGGTCAGAGGTCAGAGGAGGAAGTGTTAGAAAGGTCAGAAAGAGAAGTTCAGTCCAACGTCTGCAGCTGAAAACACATCGAATATAAAGCAATGACTTTATCTCTTCTGTCAAGTTATTTAATCGCATTCACAATAATATTATTTATCATTTGAAGGTATTTAAAAGGTTGTCTGTTATTGAGAGGGTTGTGTCTTGTAAACAATATATAAACAATAAAGTATCACAACACGAGCAAACCACTAAAACAGCCAGAGATCACTGGTGTCCACAAACATTTGGCCACGTGAGGTAACTGTGCTGGTGGAACTTATTAACTTGTGATAAAAGCTGGTGACTGATTTGTAACCACAAACATCCACCAAACCTGGAACAAGCTTCATCTTCTTTTCAGTCTGAATTATCAGGATGAAAAAATAAATAGGAATAAATTCCTCATTAACGTGTTTTTATTTTAGAAACTGTTTTATCCAAAAATGTTAATCACTGACCCTGAAGTAAACAAAAGCAGGATCAGTCCAACGTCTGCAGCTGAAAACACATCCAATATGATGCAATGACTTTATCTCTTCGGTCAAGTTCTTTAATCGCATTCACAATAATATTATTTATCATTTGAAGGTATTTAAAAGGTTGTCTGTTATTGGGAGGGTTGTGTCTTGTAAGGCAAAAATATTTAAAGCAACAGTTTGTAACTTTAACTGAGGAATAGCGCCCCCTCCTTTACGTTACCATGGTTGTTAAGCACTTCATCCACTAGAGGGCAGCACAGAGTCGAGATGTATTCCCGTATCTCAGGCATGTCTCACTTGAACGTTTTGTGTTTAGTCGTTAAAAAGGTTTCAGTGAAGCAGGAGGATTAAAAGCAGATGAAGGAGGAGAAGCAGAGTCCACAGGAGCGTCTGGAGGTTTGACTTTTACCTTTCTGCACCTGGAGGTCGGGGGGGGTGGAGCAGCGGCTGTGATGCGGCGCCGTTTACTACAATCTTTAACAGGCGTTCTCTCAAATATCTGTGATCCGTGGTGGTCGTATGAAAGATGGTGGCAGAGACATGTGAACACACGGACACGACACATGACAACAAAACTGAAATCAGCTGCAAACCCCCGGTGGATCCGGATCTCACCTCCAGCTCGGCGATGATCCGCTCCTCGTCGTCCTCGTCCTGAATCCCAGACGCCGCGATCACAGGGGGCGTGGACGCCGGGCGGGGCGTGTCCGACGGCGTCCGCCTCAGCTTCACCAGAGTTTTGGCGATGTCGCCGTCGTCCTCCATCTTTAAAAAGTACAAAATAAAATCATTCTAAAAGCAGAGCAGTTTAAATATAGCGAATACTAAAATAAATAAAGAATGGAAAAGCAGCAGAGGGATGAAGGCGCTCGGAGAGTCTTCAGAGACAGAAGAACAATTCACAGCTCTCACACTGAACCTGTGTGTGAATGAACTGAGGAAGAAGAATCTACTCGACGCTGCTCGATGGAACTGGGTCGAGGTCTCAGAGGAAGGTTGGCAGCAGCTTATTAAAGTGGAGGATTCAGGCTGTTCAAGATTCACGGGTGAGATTCAGTGTCGACTCTGAAGCAGCAGGAGCAGCTTGTTCTTACCTGGAAATCAAACCTGGGGAAAGGTTCTTCAGAAGTGGGTCAGACTCCGACTCGTCTCGTTAAATTGTGTTTCTGAATCCCAGCGGTGAATAAACCCAACATGTGTCAGAACTTCTGTTTCTGTGTCAGATTCTAAATCTTAGCTTTTGACTTCGAAGCTTTGGTTTCAGAGAATTAAGAAAACATGTATAAAAATAATAATAATGAACACATTCCAGGGGTCTCGGGGGGGGGGCACCGTTGAGCCATTTTGCGACGCCCATTGAAAATTCCTCCAGAATACGTAAATTTTCACCACTTTCTAACTTTCTGCAAATTTTGGTAAGAAGTTGAGCATGTTAAAGCCCTCAAAAAGCCAATTCATTAGCCTGAATAATAATAATAATAATAATAATAATAATAATAATAATAATAATAATAATAATAATAATAATAATAATAATAATAATAATAATAATAATAATCCTTACAATTTCAATAGGGTCTCACCTGACCTTTGAAGTCAGTGCTCGGGCCCTAAAAAAAAAGAAGTTCAACGCAAAACGTCTTTTTAATGAACATGAAACAGATCTGTTGTGCAAGTTATTATTAACGATATTTATGATTAAAAGTGACCTTGAACCAGCTGATCTTTATGGACACGCTCATATGAAATGATCCCACTGCTGGTTTCAGACAAAACGCTCCTGAGGACATCTCACCCTCAGGTTCTTGGCGGTGACGATGACCTCCCCGGTGCGGGTGGTGGTGAGGCCGTGTGCTGAGGGGAAGCTGCGTCGGGGGGGCGGCGGCGGCGGAGACTTGGAGGATTTCTCCGTTCGGTACCGAGCGGCGTTGAGGTCGACTGGCGACAGGAGACAAGACTTCAGACACCAACTTCTAATAATCAATTAACATTTCAACACACAAACAATAACTGAGACTCTTTGATTCTAATAAAGAATGAAAAAACGGTACTTTACATAGAAACCAGAGTGTAAGAACCGTATATAAATGTTGTGTATCTTGAACTGATTAAATGGGTGTTTGTTTTTATAAAGAGACAAAGATGATCTGATGTGTGTCTTATGAACAGTTTGTTAAATGTTTATTGTAGTTGAATGACATGTTTTCCCTAAACCCTAAAGCACAAACCTTCTCACTACAACTTAAAGCTAAAAGTAGAAACTACAGTTAAACATAAACTTTCAAATAAAAGACAAATACATCCAAATGTATAGAATAGGGCTGGGCAAGTTAACTCGTTTAATCGAGTTAACTCAAGTGATGAGTTAACTCGATTGTTTATCCGCCAATTATTTTCTTTTTTCCTGTTCTGCAGCAGTCAGCAACAGACTTTCACAAAATAAAAGCCTGACTTTCACAATAAAACAATAAATAATCAAACCTGAGTTAATGCGAGATAAAATAATTAATCGAGTTAACTCATCACTTGAGTTAACTCGATTGAAACGAGTTAACTTGCCCAGCCCTAGTATAGAATCAAGGTTCTGAAACAGAATCTCCTGCCCTGACTCACCGGACCCCCGATGAGAACCGCCCCCCTCCATGCTGTTCAGCTTCTGGGCCGCCAGCTGCACTTTGCCGGGCTGCTGGTCGCCGCCGGGCGTCGTGGTCGCCGTGGGCGTGGCCGTGGCGCCGGCGGAAGCGGCCGCAGCTGAAGCAGCCGTGGTGGATGTGATTGGGTTGGTGATCTGGGGCTTGGGGGGCACGGCCGGCTTGTGGATGTGCTTGGCAGCGAAGTCGAGGTCGGGGATGGCCTTCATCAGCTCGGCCTGCGTCTCCTCCAGCAGCCGGTTTATGTCCTGGGCGCTGAACTGGGTCAAGCTGGCTCGCTTCTCCTCCCAGTCGCGCTCGGCCGCCTGAAACACGCACGCACAATCAGAGCGTCCTCACAGGAAATGTAATCACCTGATGTCCTCTAACACGTAGAGCTGTAATCACCATCTGCCTCACACACACACATCTCTAACGGTTCTACACAACAGCAGCTGATTACCAGTCGGACTTCAGCGGACACGGACTTGTCCCCAGGACGCCTTGTCGGCAGGTCGTCCAGGACTCGGCTCCTGAAGCTCATGGCGGGCTGGGCGTCCTGCTCGTGGCCCGCGGCGTCCGGGTCGGGCGCCGGCATCCAGTTGGCCAGGCCGTCGCTGAGGCTGAGGGGGGGGCTGTTCAGGATGTCCAGCTCCTCCGCTCGCTTGCCGTGGCCGGGGAGGTCGTCGGCGTTCTGCCACACGCCCTCGGTGACTTGTCTGAACATATAGGAGGGATACAAAACACTACAATACACACAGGACACCATGAAGGTCCTGCACCGAGTCAGAGCAACAACCTGGAAACTCAGAGAAACACAACACACACAGGACGGGTCACATGGTCTGATTCAGTCTATAAGTCCAGATCATTATTACTGATTTAGACAAACAAGGAACTAGTTCTAATTAATATCAAACTCTCAGGGCTTCGATCGGTCACATGACTCATCGATGACTCGGATAGAAACTCGCTCTTTGTGAGATTGAGGAGCAGCTGCTTTCTTTGTCAGATGAAGAATCAAAGAAACAGAAACTCACATATTTGTATCAGCGGCAGAAGAAAAATTTACATTTGAAAAGACGCAGAGGTTTTTACAGAAGTGACTCAACAACAGAGACACACACACACAGACACACACAGACACACACAGTAAATCTGCCTCTGATGTTTCAGACGGAAACTTTCCCTTCAGCCTCGACAGGTAATTCACTCAGCGTCTGATGCTTCGCTCACTTTTCATCAGTCGGATAAAACCAGACGGAGAAAAGATGAGTTTCTGCTTTTTTAATCTGTAAAACGTTGATCTGGAAACGTTTGCCTGAGAATCCTTTTGTAGAATCAGTTTGCAGCGACGATCGGGAGTAAAACCAGGATTTCAACAGAACCTTTTCTTTAAACATTTAAGATGAAAGACGAGATTAAACGACAGAACCGTCTTTTAATTCTTGTCCCAACACAGACGTTAGGAGACTTAGAGAATCTTCAAAGTCTGAGACGTCGAACACGAGCTCCGACCAACTGAGACGTTACGTAACATTTATATTTGGAATATTATCACCTTCTCACTTAAATTGTCTTTTTATTGATAGTTTGTCTCAAGTCAGTTCACATGAACATTTTTTAATCAAATGTCTCGATTTCACTGATTGATGTTTAATTATTTTTCTTTATCTTTTACACAAACGCCTTCTCTTGTTTTTTCTTTATCTTGTTTTTCATTAAATTGACTTTATTCTTGTAATTTTCTTTCATTAGAATTAAACTTTAAAATATATATATAATAATCTTAACATGAGCCACTCTTGAATACGAGGACTTTATTTTCATAATATTACATTATTCTCAAGATCTAATACTTTTATCTTCAATATGGCCATACTAGACTTTCATAGTATTTCAATGTAAGATAATGATACGATATAAAATTATCATTATCATCATTTAAAATGTGCATCTTTCATTCTTAGGCATTAGGACTCAAACTCAGTTCTGAGGTTAGTGAATTTTAGACGAAACAGTCGAACAGTTTATACTTTAGTTTTAAACTTTTTATGGAAAAGTCACAATAGAAAAGTTGAGAGGAAGAGAAAAAGCTTGTAAACCTGTTGGGAGCGAAGTCGGGCTCGTACCTGCGCAGCGAGCTGAGCGCGTCCGTCATGGCGCCGCAGCGCTTCAGCAGCGCGTCCAGCCGGTGAGGCTCCTCCTTCAGGAACTTCACCGCCTCCACCTCCACCCTCAGCACCACCCGCATCTTACTCTGCAGGCTGGGGAACTGGTCTGTGGGGGGGGGGAGAAGGATGAGCAAACGAACCCGGCGTCTGGTCGACCACGAGCAGCGAGTCCACGCGGAGACGTGACATTAATATTAACATTAATATTCCAGGTAGCGAGCGAAGAACACGGGTCAGAGGAGCCGGATCCAGGACTTCATGAATATCAAGTAAACAAGACTCATAAATATTCATCTGTGACTCGGAGCGACAGAAATTTGACAAACACGTATTTCAGCAAAAACAAGTGGATGAACTTTGACCTGAGAATAAAAACGCTGCTCCGCACGTGAGGAGATTCAACGATTAAAGATGTTTTTCCTGTTTTTTGTGAATTCTCAGTATTTACATCATGATCTGAGTTAACGTAAGTTATGATACGTGACAATATGAGGTTTTCCTCCGTTTGTTCATTCAATTTCATTTCCCAGTAGAAGCCGACGCCCACAGACACAGAACTCCTCCTGAGGAAAGTGAATTTCAAGGCTTATCTACAATTTGACACGAGGTTCCGTTTCTTCTCATGTTTACGCTCAATCAGATAAGAAGAGAAAATTAATTTAGCTCTTCTGCTCTTGGACACGTCACGCTGGGAAACAGACGCCACAGATTCAGAATCAAAAGAAATCAACTCATTCCGCCAAGATTCGGTTTTGAAAACAAAAAGTTATATTTGCGTCTGTGCAAATATTCAAAAAATCGTTACTGAACCTTTGAAATCACTCAGAAAAATGAGGGAAATGTCAATGAAACAAGATTTTTCTGTGTTTGATTTTCTGCAACTCAATGACACACACACACACACGCACAGACACACATACACACATACACACGCACACGCACACACACACAGACACACATACACACACACACACACACAGACACACACACACACACACACGCACACACACACAGACACACATACACACACACACACACACATACACACGCACACGCACACATACACACACACACAGACACACACACACACACACACACACACACAGACACACATACACACACACACACACACATACACACGCACACGCACACACGCACACACACACAGACACACATACACGCACATGCACACACACACACTTACACAGACACACACACACACACACACTTACACAGACACACACACACACACACACACACACACACACACACACACACACACACACACACACACACACACTTACACACACACACTCACTCTTCAGATCACTGATGGTTTCTCCCAGAATCCTCAGCTCTTTGCTCTTCTGCTCCACGTCCTGCTCCGTCACCAGGCCGTGGTTGATGGACGAGTTCCTCTGCAGCTCCTCCACAGATTTCTCCAGGTCGCTGAGGACGAGAAGGTCACACACTCAACTTCTCTCAGGAGGAAAAAGATCTTTTTGAAATTTCAGTTTTAGGACGAAAACCTTTCAAATCCCTCAAAAGAAAACTATTGGTAACTTAGGAGGAAGAAGAAACAGAGACTTTGATTTGAATCGTAAGGATCCTCCGAACAATCCACAACTGAGTAAGTGAAATATGAAAAAACAGGGATACTTTGGGGTGGTGGGGAATGTGACCTTTAACCTTTGACCTTTGGCTAAAAAAGAAATCATGTCAACCTCAAGTCTAAGGAACTGTTTTTTGCCAAATGTGAAAGGATTCCCTCGAGGTGCTCTGGAGATATTGTGTTCACGACAGAGGGACGGAGGGACAGAGAGACGGAGGGACAGAGGGACGGAGGGACAGAGGGACAGAGAGACAGAGGGACAGAGGGACAGAGAGACAGAGGGACAGAGGGACAGAGAGACCGAGGGACAGCGAGAACGAGGGACGGACGGACAGAGGGACAGAGGAACAGAGGAACAGAGGGACAGAGAGACGGACGGACAGAGAGACGGACGGACAGAGGGACAGAGGGACAGAGGGACAGAGGAACCGAGGGACGGAGGGATGGACGGACAGAGGGACAGAGGAACAGAGGGCCGGAGGGACAGAGGGATGGAGGGACAGAGGGACAGAGAGACAGAGGGATGGAGGGATGGACGGACAGAGGGACAGAGGAACAGAGGGACAGAGAGACGGAGGGACAGAGAGACGGAGGGACAGAGGGACGGAGGGATGGACGGACAGAGGGAAAGAGAGACAGAGGGACAGAGGGACAGACGGACAGACGGACAGAGGGACAGAGGGACAGAGAGAAGGAGGGACCAAGGGACGGACAGAGAGACAAAGGGACAGAGGGACGGATGGACAGAGGGACAGACAGAGAGACGGAGGGACAGAGAGACAGACGGACAGAGGGACAAAGAGACAGAGGGACAGACAGAGGAACAGAGGGACACAGACCAAGGGACAGAGGGACGGACGGACAGAGGGACAGAGAGACAGAGGGACAGAGGGGCCGAGGGACAGAGGGACGGAAAGAACGAGGGACTGAGGGATGGACGGACAGACAGAGGAAGAGAGACTCATGAGAGAGAGAGAGACAGAGGGACAGAGGGACAGACTCTCAGGGGAGAGAGAGACAGACGGACGGAGGGACGGACGGACAGAGAGACGTCACAGGGGAGAGAGAGAATCACAGCTCAGCAGATTTAAACCGGAGCGACCGACTCTTTAGTGAAAGTGAATGTCGGGAAGTTAAATACACTTAAAAAAAAAAACCTGACACATCCTCATTGAGGCAGAATCGTTGTTCGATACCCTCCGCTCTGTGTGGTCCCCCCCCCCCCCAGGTCGACAAGACAAATGAACCCGAGGCTCAGATCGATGTCTCCGGGACTCACTGCAGCTGCTGGATGAGCAGCTCCTCCTGGTTCAGGTACTTGAGTCTCTCCTCCTCCACCAGGAGGCGCTGTCTCTGGAGCGGGTCCTCCTGAGTGCGCATGGCGTCCAGCATCATGAGGCTCAGCTCCGCCTCCGTCTGCCTCAGCAGCGTCAGGACCGAGTCCTGGTTCTCCAGCTTCAGGACAGAGTCACAGGGATTAGGGTTGCAAAATTCCGGGAATATTTAAAGCTGGAAACTTTCCATGGGAATTAACGGGAATATACGGGAATTAACGGGAATATACGGGAATTAACGGGAATAAACTGGAAATGTTGTGGGTAATTTATACTAACTGTATTTACCTTGTCAAATACAGACATAAATATAAACATTTTGTTGTGTCATAGGCTGATTTGAGCCCTGAGGAAACTTTGGGCACTTGACTATATGCTTCTGCATCGTTGTGTCATTCTTAACATAGGTCTTTGCACAGTATTTGCAAATGTACACAGCCTTTCCTTCTACATTGGATGAGGTGAAATGTCTCCACACATGAGAGAGTGCACGTGGCATTGTTCTGTAGAATAAGATGAGAAAAAAGTTTGTAAAAAAACACTAATGCAATGCCAGAGATATAAATAGTTAGCCAAACAATTGGAATCGTCTGTAAAAATATTTTACAATAGATGGATAAATGAATGGAAATAGGCTAGATGAACAGATGAACAATCCTCAATCAGCATGCTAATATACTTTCCCAGTAATATCATGGAAACTTACCTGACTAGTCCTTCACTCTACAGCAGGCCTCAATAGCCCTGCTGTAGAGTGAAGGATGCTGGGAATTATCTGTGCATGTGATGGAAGAATGCACAGTGGAGGGTTGAAAGTCAACGTTCCATACATCTTTAAAATAGAGTTTTGAATGATGTTTTTATTGCTCAGCGTTTAATTTGCTTAGTTGTTTTTTTTTTAAATTCCCAAAATTCCCGAGCTTAACTTCCCATGGAAAGTTTCCAGAAAGTTTCCGCCCCTTTGCAACCCTAACAGGGATCATCTGAGTCTGTGATCATCTGTGGACGTGTCTCCAGGAAGCGTCCCCTCCACTCACCTGCATGTTGCGCAGCTGCGACAGCTGTCTGCGCAGAGCGTTGGTGTTCTGCTGCAGGCCCTGCAGGTGGAGCTGCATCTGGAGACGAGACACCGGCACCGGCTGGTGGGCGCCGGACGAGGGAGGAGGAGGCATCAGGGCCAGAGGAGCAGAAGGAGGCGGAGCTGCAGGAGAGGAGGCGTTTAGGGAACCAGCTCTTTGTCGAGTCACAGAACCGAGAGAAGTTGTCCTGAAACACTTGAAAGCTTCGACCTCTCATGACCTCTAACTTCCACCCGGGTGATTAATAAATCTAGCTTCCCAGTTTCAGGACAAGTTCCATCAGCAGGTCAGAGGTCAGAGGTCAGATTCCACTCTGAAGGTAACGATGACAAACAGCACGAGGAGACTTCAGGGACAAACAGGACGAGTGGGGACAAACAACTGGATCCTCCAGACTGTCCCCGGAAGAACGAGTGTTTCATCCTTCAGAATGAAGACGAGGCTCTGACAGTAATTAGGAGTCACACACACACACACACACACACACACACACAGACACACACACACACGCATCATGCAGAACGACAGAGGGAAACAGGAACTGGAAGACAATCCAGAACAGAGCAGTGGTTTTTTTTAGGAGAGTTGCATTTAAAGGCCACTTTCACGAACTGATATTAAAAACAAAACTGCCAAAAAATTACGCTTTAAACTCTTCAACTGACAAGAAGCTGCAGCGAGTCTCTAACGTTTTTAAATATTACGATTAGGGCTGGGCAAGTTAACTCGTTTAAATGGAGTTAACTCGAGTTAACTCAAGTGATGAGTTAACTCGATTAATTATTTTATCTCGCATTCACTCAGGTTTGATTATTTATTGTTTTATTGTGAAAGTCAGGCTTTTATTTTGTGAAAGTCTGTTGCTGACTGCTGCAGAACAGGAAAAAAGAAAATAATTGGCGGATAAACAATCGAGTTAACTCATCACTTGAGTTAACTCGATTAAAACGAGTTAACTTGCCCAGCCCTAATTACGATACAGATTCAGACGAGTCGACTTTCTGCAGCTTCTCCAGCTCCGAAGACTCAAACCATGAATAAACGGATGAAAAATTGATTTATCCATAGTAATAAAATATGGTGTTGGAAGACCTCATTAGTTCAATTAAAGAAAAGTGAATAAGTCTGTGGAGGTAATGAGGGAGAACACGTCATAAACTTAGTCTCACATCAAACTACTCGACTGTTAAAACCCACCTACTTGATTTGGAATATGTTTCCCTGCCAAGATCTAAATTAACGTAAGTTATGATACGTGACAATATGAGGTTTTCCTCCGTTTGTTCATTCAATTTCATTTTCCAGCAGAAGCCGACGCCCACAGACACAGAACTCCTCCTGAGGAAAGTGAATTTCAAGGCTTATCTACAATTTGACACGAGGTTCCGTTTCCTCTCATGTTTACGCTCAATCAGATAAGAAGAGAAAATTAATTTAGCTTCTTCTGCTCTTGGACACGTCACGCTGGGAGAACAGACGCCACAGATTCAGAATCAAAAGAAATCAACTGATTCAGCCTGGATTCGGTTTTAAAAAACAAGAAGTTATATTTGCGTCTGTGCAAATATTCAAAAAAATCGTTACTGAACCTTTGAAATCACTCAGAAAAATGAGGGAAATGTCAATGAAACAAGATTTTTCTGTGTTTGATTTTACTGCAACTCAATTGACACACACACACACACACAGACACACACACACAAACACACACCTGGAGGCGAACAGGGTGTGAACACACACGAGGGAACAGGAACCAGACACTTGAAGAACACACACAGTAGCTACCTTTCTTTTTTTTAGTTCGTCCGGCTAAAACAAGAAGCATGAGCAGCAGTTACACAACAGCAAGAAGCCGACACACACACACACACGCACACACACAGAATCAGCCGCTAGCATCACATCACAAGGCTGTGTAAGAAATGTGCAAAGAAAAAGAAATAGCAGCAGAGGAGGCGGAGCCAGCAGCAGAGGAAGAGTGACGGGTGGCGTGACAGGAAGTAGTGAGTGAGAACTTACTGTCAGTTCCCGAGCAGTCGCTGGCCGACTCCATCTTCTCCCTGGAAGAGGAACGTGTCAGAGTCAATTTACAGAACACGTGTGTGTGTGTGTGTGTGTGTGTGTGAGTGGGTGTGTGTGTCTGTGTGTGTGTGTGTGTGTGTCTGTGTGTGTGTCTCACGGGCTCTCGGCCTCCGGCGCCCGGCTCAGGACTCTCTGCAGCAGCCCGGTCAGGCTGGCGATCTGCTTCTCCATGGCTTCCATTCGCTCCCTGCATGGAGGAGACACATGTCACTGATCATGTGACTTAGGATAAAAATCATAATATTTTTATTAAGTACACACACGTCAAAAACAGACTTCAGGTTTTACGGCTGTTAACATGTTCATATGTTTAATTTGTGGGTCTGTTAGAATCACTGAGTTCACACAGGAAACAGCAGCTACTTCTATACCTCTACTATATATCATATATTATATCATACTCTCTGTATATTCTTTGTATATATAAGTCTATATACACATATTTATACATGTGTACATGTTATTATTGTTATTATTATATTTACTATTATTATTATATATACTGTTGCTGCCATTATTACTATATACTGCTATTATATTGGTATAATTACTATCATATATAAATATATATTATGTTATATTATATACTATATATACTGTACTATTTTTATATACTGTCTAACAATAACATTACCATCATATCATCAGTACTATTACCATCATCTTGCCACTGCACCTTATCTACCTATTTATCTTGTGTTTCTGTTTTTATTCTTTCTACCTCAATATTTTTTATTCTATTGTATTGTATTTTATTGTATTCAAATATACCGGTTGCTATGACGACCTAATTTCCCTTCGGGGATGAATAAAGTAATCTATCTATCTATCTATCTATCTATCTATCTATCTATCTATCTATCTATCTATCTATCTATCTATCTATCTATCCATCTATCCATCTATCTATCTATCTATCTATCTATCTATCTATCTATCTATCTATCTATCTATCTATCTATCTATCTATCTATCCATCCATCCATCTATCTATCTATCTATCTATCTATCTATCTATCTATCTATCTATCGATCTATCTATCTATCTGACGTGTGTGTCACATGATCACACACGTTGTGTAACACGTGTGTAACGTGTCAGCTTGTGTCCCACCTGGTCTCCGTCTCGTTCCCCAGCAGCGGCGAGCCGAAGCCCCCGGCGCCCCCCCCCTCGCCACCGGGCCCGGCCATCAGGCAGAGCTGCTCGGAGGTCAGACCCGAGGCCCCGCCCCCCCCCCGGGCCTTGGGACTGTCCCCGAACACAGAGGACGCCACCGAGTCCCGCCTCAGGCTCTGCCGGCCGGGGGAGCCGCGGCCCGGCAGCGTGCCGCCGTAGGGGTCCCTCATGTCGGGGGTCTTCTGTGGCGAGGAGGGGGGGGGCACCCGCAGCCCCATGGCCAGCACGGACGCGGCGTAGGCGTCGTTGTAGAGCGGCCCCCCCGGCCTGTAGAGGACGCCACTCTCCATCAGCTCCCCCTGGAGAGCGGCGGCTGAATAGGAGGTGAGAGAACGCACTGACCCCGCCCCCCCGCCACCGCCGCCTCCTCCACGGCGGTACAAGGAGCCGTACGGGTCGGCCCGGGCCGGGAGGGGCGAGTGAGGACCCCCGGCGAGACTGAGCCGACTCGCCTCCGGACCCAGAGAGTAGGGGTCGGCGTAGATCCCCCCCCCACCACGGTCGTCCCCCCGCAGCAGCACCATGGTCCTGGACCCGCCCACTTCGTCGTCCGGCTTCACGTCCCGGCGCTCCAGGATGGCGCTGGAGGAGGAGGCGCAGAAGGCCTGCTGGGGGTGGTGGGGGGGGTTCTGGGGGTACTGGTGGAGCTGCTGGTGCTGCTGCTGCTGGTGGTGCTGCTGGTGGGGGGAGGAGTGGTGGGACTGGGAGTGGGGGTGTGGCAGGGAGTGGGTGTGGTGGGCGGGACCAGCGTAGGACGAAGGCCGGCCGCCGCCGCTGTAGAGGAGGCGGGCCCGGGACGGCGAGCCCTGGGGGGGGGAGGCGGAGGCGGGCGAGTGCTGGGAGGACAGCGGCTGGTTGCCGAGGCGACGGTTGGGTGGAGAATCCTGAGGTGCGTAAACCATCTCCCTCTGTGGAGACACAGAACAGAAGATTACAACTTGTTTTTATATTCATATTAATATGTAATAACACTATTTGAAGTCTGTATCTTTGGTATTTATCACGAGTAACTAGCGCTGCACAAGTAATCGAATTTAAATCGCAATCACGATTTTGGCTGCCACAATTAAGTGAGCATGATCGTCAGCGATATTGATGTTTAAAATGCGTGCTGTGCTACATATCAAATCAAGCGCTTCCTGAACTGACAGTCAGCCAACCACCAGGGGGAGACAGAGAGGGGAGGGGTCATGCACGCAGCCTTTCAGCGGCAGCCTCAAGAAAGGTTCCGTCTGCAGTCGACTCCGGTATGAGCATAGACATATATAAAGACTAGATGTCTCGTCCGCATTGCCGGCCAACGGAGCTGGACGTCACCACATGGCGGCCATCTTGCTACAGGTTGCTCGCTCACCCATAACATTGTGTTGGTAGCGGTAAATAACCATAACTTGCTCAATTTTCAACCGATTTTGAAACGGTCTGGTTTGTTATAAACGTCAGAGATGTAGTTATGACACTGCATAAATTATAAAATTTTAGAAAATAATATAATTATTCATAAGTATGCAGTGTCACATCTACATCTCTGTTGTTTATAACAAACCAGACCGTTTCAAAATCGGTTGAAAATTGAGCAAGTTATGGTTATTTACCACTACCAACACAATGTTATGGGTGAGCGAGCTGCCCCGTAGCAAGATGGCCGCCATGTGGTGACGTCCGGCTCCGTGGAACGAGACTTTATATATGTCTATGCGCAGGAGAGTAGAGACACAGATTGCGGGTTAGGTAAATCAAATGTCAGGAGCCGAAGGGGAGGAGCTCCTCCCTCGAAAAGGATCATCATCCGTTGTCTGGAAGTTTTTTGGATTTAACGAACAAATCATATTCACCGAGTGCGTTAGCGTTGTGTCTGCAATACAGCTAACTTGTTCAACCACCTGAAAAATCACCACAAACCACAGTATGACAAATGCATTTAGGCCAAAGCTAACGTTAGCTCACTGAATCTCCGTCCAATAAATAATTTGCCAAGTAACAATAACTGTAGCTTTCTTTTAAAATGAAGCCTTAGGGTGAGATTATGATGTGTCAGTTTAAGGGTGATAAATTATACTGTCACAATTACAGTATAATTTATTGCCATTTCTGCATAAGCATGAATTGTTTTAATTTCGTTGCATTCTGTGATGGATATTTATTTTTATTTTTGGGTAAAATTTGTATTTATCTTTTGCTTCAGGTTAATAAGAACCGTATAAGTTTTAATTTTGATGCAGAGACGTGTACATTAGCTGGAATGTAGCACCAGCAGTGTTCTTGGTCATTTAAACGTGAAAGTGCAAGAAAAAGATGTTGTTCCTAAAATTAATGAATAATCGTGATAAATAATCGTGATC